>NC_056726.1:292716702-292906702 GCF_019279795.1 Protopterus annectens | reverse complement strand
TCTTTTGTTTGTCATCCAGGAAGGGTAAGTGTAGGTGTGGAAGGCAAATTCCACGTAAGGATAGCTATGAGCTGTGCTAATTTTGCTTAGGACTTACTCATGACCACCGGTGCTGTTCTATTTGTCAGGCCTTTGTTCCCAAAACCTTGCTCAGCCATCTGTCAGCCTTGAGTTTTATACTTGAGAACCAAATACTGAAACATTTGGCTAGGGATGCTATGGAGGGTTCAGCGAGTAGTTCTGAGCTGTCTGGTAAGAGGAAGGTTAGCAAGTTTGGATCCGAATCTTCTTTAGCTGAGCTTGCTCCCTCTGATGTACCCCTTGAGGTTGATGAAAATCTGGTGGTACAATCAGAGGTAGGGTCTGCTCTCTTGGTGAGTACCCGGATGGAAGCAGTCAGGAGTGCGGATCCTAGCATGTCAAAGGCTATGTCACTGTCCACTTAGGACAATTTGGGGGAACTGCAGATCATAATTGCAGAAGACTCGGGAATTGATCCAGTTTCCTTGTCCAAAGAACTACCTGAGGTTAGGCATATGTCTGCCATTTCTCCATAACAGAATAGGCCTGTAAAAAAGAAACAAAAGAATAGGCGTGTTCTGACTCGGCTACCCCAACATCTGATTGGGAGGTTTTTTCCCCAGTGCCTGATTTAGGTGTTGATGGCCTTGCAGTCTGCAACTTCACCTTCACCCATAACAGCTTCGGCCTTTGCCTCTTCCCCAGTGCAGCTGTCTGGGTCCCAAGGCTTTGTTCCAGGACACCCTACAGAACTTCCAACCCAGGACTAAGATTCAGAAAAGTCTACATCAGATGAGGACTCTAGCATATTCCACTCAAATTCCCTCTCCTCTGGAATATGCTTCCGTAGAGGAGCAGTCTAATCGGGAGGGCTCCCAAATAGAAGACCTTTCCTTTGGGGAAACAATTACTAAAATGAGGGAATTTTTAAGTGGGATTCCTCACAAATCTCAGAACAACAAAAAAGATATGAAATGTTACAGGTGGAGGCTCCTGCACCTTCAGCAGTCCCTCCAGTGCTGCCAGCCTTTCTAGATGTGTTCCAGGCTGCTTCTAAGACCACTGATTCCCAACCCCTGCCCAAAAAAAACTGTATCATTACTATAAGGTCCCCAAGGATTGCAAATTTTTGTTCAAATGTCCCTCATCTGACCCTGATGTGGTTTCTATTACCTCAGATAAGGCCTTAAGGTCATCTCCTACCAGGTTACTTCCTTCTGACAAGGAAAGTAAAAGTTTGGAAAGGTTGGGTAAGAAGGTATCAACCTCATAAGAAGGTATATACCTTTTCCACCTTGGCTATCAGGAGAATTAATTATCAGACCCACATGTGCAGATATGTGCTGGCCTTACTAACTCTGGCAACCCAGGCTGTTTCCTTATTGCTAGATTCAGAGGTGAAGTCTCCGGACCTCTTCCTTCTATCATCCTCCTCTGAGGTGGCTAGGCACTTTATCAAGTGTAACTAAGATGCAGTGGAGGACTCTGCCAGGGCTGAGAAGACATTCCTGGCTACATCTCCAGGCACTTCTGATGACATCAAGGCTAAATTGCTTGATGCTCCTATTGATGATTCATCATTGTTTGTGAAAGCAGCTGCAGAATTGTTTAAATTACTGCAGGAGAACTCCAGGATTTGAGACATCTTCTGGTTTCACCAATTCCAAAATTTCATAGAAATTTCCCTGCTAAGACATAATTTGTAAAGACACCTGCTCATTCTTCAACCACTTCTGCTCCCTCTGGATCTAGATCCCACAAGCTTTCTAGGAGGCACCCTCAGGCCAAGGCTGCTGCTCCTCCAGCTGCTGCTGTGGCACGCCCACAGCAGCCCTGTCAGCCTAGACAAAGCCCCCTGTGACACCTGGCACCCTCTTTCAAATTATACCCCCCATCCCTCTCCCTCCCCCTTTTTCTCCTTGCTTGGGTGGGGATCACTCAGGATTCCTGGGGTATTCCATTTACACAAAATGGGTACTTTATGACTTAAAAGACCATCCCTCCCTTTTGGGGGAGTACCTCAACCTCCCCCCAGCCAACTGCATAAATTTCCATCAGTTATAGATCAACTTTCCAACAAGGCACAATTCAGTCTGTCCCTCCAGGACAGCAGGGAAGGGGATTTTACTCCAGATGTTTATAGTTCCAAGAAAAGATGGCCCTTGAAGTCCTGTCTTGAGCCTCTCCCTGTTAAACATCTTCCTGGTAGTGCCTTCTTTCAGAATGCTATCCCTTCCTACTCTTCTGCCCCTGGTTCCCCCTCAAGCCTTGTTAGCTTCTCTGAATCTCAAGGATCCATACTTACACATTCCTATCCATCCCCTCTTCTGGAAATTTTTGTGTTTCTCGGTGGGTTCCTTGCACTAATTTACTGCCTTGCCCTTTGGTCTCTCTGCTGCTCCAAGGGTATTTGCAAAGTGCCTAGCCCCAGCCATTTCATAATTAAGGCTGAAAGGAATTCAAGTCTACCCTTGTTTAGACAACCTGCTGTTCCTGTCCAGCAGCCTAGATCTCTTAACCCAACATTTGAACCTAGCCATACCATTCCTGCAGACACTGGGTTTCACAACAAACCTTAAGTCCTGTCTCACACCAAGTTAGGATCTTAGCAAATTTCACACAGATTTGATGAGGGTTTTTCTCCCTCTGGTGAAAGCAGCCTGCCTCAGGGCATTCATGGACACTGTTTTGCTTCTCCCTTCTATCACACCCAGGGAGTTTCTGAGACTGCTGGGGTTCATTGCCTCTACTATTCCCATGCTGCCCTTTGCAAAGCTGCATATAAGAAAGTTCCAGTGGTATTTAAAGACTGTCTGGTCCCAGTATTCTCATCCATTAAATGTCACGATTCTCCTTCTTCCTTGCCTGAAAATGGAGTTAGGTTGGTGGATGCAGCAACTCAATCAGTACCCTGGCTTACCTCTTCAGGCCCCTCAGCCAGTTCAGCAACTCTTCGCAGATGCCTCAGACTTGGGGTGAGGTGCAACCTTTGCTTCCAGGAAGGTTCAGGGCCTTTGGTCCCCTTCTCAAAGGAAGGAACATATCAACATCAGGGAAACTGAGGGCCTTATCTTTAGCCTTACAAACCTTTCACCCTGTGTTTTTGCCAGGACCTCTAAAGACAATACCACTGCCGTTTGGTACATAAGTGGGGGGGGGGGTGAAAAATCCTATCTCCTCTTGTCACTTGTCCATCAAATCTTGGGAATTGGCCACCCTATACAAGGTAACTCTGCATGCTGTGTACCTTACCTCAGCTCAGAACTCGGTGGCAGATGCATTAAGCAGGTCCATGACAAGTGGATGCTCCACAGGGATGTGTTTTTGGACCTAGTTTACTGGTGGGGTACTCCAGAACTAGACTTTCTCGGTTTTGCACCAGGGCTCCTCATCCTCAAGGGTGGAGGCCCTATCTTTCTCATGGAAGGGGATGTTTCTTTATGTATTTGCCCCTTTCCCCTTAATTCTGGAAGTCCTTTTGAAAATTCAAAAGGACAAACCAAAAATCTTGGTGACACTTTTTTGGCCAGGACAGCACTGGTTCCCTCTTCTGCAATTAGCCATAGGGCCATCACTATGTTACCTCACCGGCTGGACCTACTCACTCAGGACAAGGGATCATTGATTCACCCACACCTGCCCCTGTGGATGATCAACTTCTGATTCCTTTCAGGCACCTATTCTTTAAGGATGTGCAAAGGGTTTTGTAATAGGCCAGGAAACCCACTACTAGAAAATCTTATTTCCAAGTGGAGAAGATTTTCTACTTGGTGCCAGAAATGGAAAGTGGACCCTTTTGGTGCAGACATTCCCCTAGTGCTGTCCTACTTGTGTGAGTTACTTAGCAGTGGTCTTGCTTACTCCTCAGTTAAAGTCCATTGCACTGCCTTGTCTGCCTGCTTGCCTTCGACTCCTGTTCTATCTTTCAGACTGAAAGTCAAGCTTTTTCTAAAAGGCGTACTACATTTAAGATCCTCTAGGAAACCAGTTCCAAATACCTGGGACCTCAAATCTGTGCTAGAAAAACTTACTCCGGTTCTTTTTGAACCAGCATCTTCTACTGCTTTAAAGTTCTGCACCTGGAAGACAGTGCTCCTGGTAGCCTTAACCTCTGCCAGGAGGGTTTTGAGATTCAGGCTTTAATGGCTATGCCCCCCCCCCCTTTTTAGTCTTCCATTAGGATAGAGTTTGCTTGAGTACTAACCCTACTTTCATGTCAAAAGTAGTAAATGAGTTGTCACTTAATCAATCTATTCAATTGCCTACCTTCTTCCTTTCCCCTCAATCCTCTAGTGAGAGAATTTTATCCACTTTAGATGTGCACAGACAACTCCGATTTTATTTTGACAAGACAAAGTCTGTCAGGAAGTCTAACCCAGTCGGTGTCATTTCATCCCAGGGCTCTGTAACGAAGCAAGCTGTCTTCATGTATTTCTAAAGCAATTTTTTTCACAATGAATTCCATGGAAAGTCCTTGTTAGCATCTGTCAAGGCACACTCCACTAGGTCACTTGCATCCTCAGGGGCCTTCTTTAAGGGTCTTGCCCATTCCATTTTGGAAGCAGCCCACCTGGTCCTCTATCCACACTTTTGCGAAACATTACAAATTGGACACTGTTTCTAGATCCGGAGCAGGATTTGCTAGGGCAATTCTGCATGGATTCTTGGAAAATCTTCCACTTAGCCCTCCTTCTCTATCCACCTCCCTGGGTTCCCTTTATAGCTGTTGCACTCTCCCATATGTAAAGAATAGTGCAACACTGAATAGAAAAACATAGAATAGTTGTGTAAAATCTTACCTTAACCATAGATGTCCTTCTTTTCTATGTTGCAGTATTCTATCCCTCCAGCCTTCCCCCCTACAACTTGCACTTTCCTAGGATGATCCTTCTATGATTCTCTTGGGTTTTCCTCATGGGGCTTTGTTTTCTGAAGATATGTACGGACGTCCCTTTTATGGCTGATGTCTGTGCCTATGTGCGACATCCCACATACAGGCAGTGGCTCTAAGCTTTTGTATACAGGCCAGATGTTGGGTTGTTGGGCAGAATACAACCCATATGTAAAGAATACTGCAGTGCAGAAGAGAAGGACATCTATGGTTATGGTAAGACTTTACACAACTATTCTTTCCATGAACACATCCATCAGATCACTTGAAACGTAGGACAGGTAGAAGGTTAATGAAGATAGACAACACAGATTGAATGTTAGGTCTATATTATTTTGTTGAAACGGCATTACAGCGAATGTTGTTTCAATGACACAGTGAAATTCAAAAGCAGCAAAAGCTCAGGTCAGTGATTTTTTTTTTCCCCCTAGGGAAACAAAATCGCTTGGCCTGAGCCATGGCATTGCCCTTTTACCCCACTGTAGTGCGATCTTGGAGTTGGTATATTTAGTTGGGGGGGGGGGCACAGACTCCCACATTGGGGGGTGCGGTTGAAATATTTTAACTGGTGTGCTGTGTATTGTTGGTCTACTTATTTTTTCCCATTGGTGATCTGGGTTTTGCTGTTTTTGAATTTCACTCTCTGTGTCATCGAAACGGCATTCACTGCAGTGCCATTTCGACATTATAATATAGACCCGTAACATTATGGTGAGAACATATCTTCTTTGTCTGATGTCATCATCTTCATTCATTTATTAACCTGTGAGACAGACTACCCAGCTACAGGAACCCCAGGTGGCCTTCATGGAAGGATATTCTGGAGCATAGCAGAGCCAAAAGACCTATTCCTGCAAATGACATCCAATTTATGAGTAATGCATGTATGAGGGTTAGACCTTGTAGCCACTGCACAGATGTTATTAATAGAGACTCTTGACCAAAAGGCATGAGCAGTTGCCACAGACCTTAGAGTGAGCCTTAATCTGGCCAGATACAGGGATGTTCTTAGAAGAATAAACAAAAAAGTAGTGTTTTAACCATCTCGCCAAGGAGGTCTTAGTAATTGCTTTACCTCTTTTAGAGTCTGAAAAGGATGTGAACAGCTGTTCTGATTTCTTGAAATTCTTAGTCCTGTCTAGGTAAAAACATAATTGGCTATGCATATCAAGTAAATGAGTGTATTCCCCTTTATTCTAAAAATTTGGGAAGAAAACAGGAATGTTAATGGAGTGATTGATATTGGCTACTGAACCAACTTTAGGCAAGAAGGATGGGTTGGTGTACAAGGTTACCCTATCCCTGTGAAAAATGTAGTACGAGAACTTGGAAGAAAGAGCCTGTAACTTAGGGATTCCTCCTGCTGAAGTAATGGCCACCAGAAAAATCGTCTTCCAAGAGAGAAACTTTTAATCTACTGTGGCTGCCGGTTGGAAAGGAGGACAAACCAAAGCCTGCAACATAACAGTCAAATCTCAAGGGGAAGTAGGGTCCTTAATGGGAAGACAAAGTAGAAAGGTACCCCTAAGGAAAGCTTTACAAAGTTTTGATGAAGCCAAAGAAGAAGATCCTCCCCTAAGTGAAAGTTGGAAATTGCAGCCAACTGAACTTTGACAGTGGAAAATCTATCCCTGTCATTAAAAAGGGAAGCCACAAAATCCAACACCATAGGGATGGGAGCTGTAAAGGGGTCTGTGTTTCTGGTGGGCCCATATGGAATACCTTTTCCACTTACTCATAAATCTTCCTGGTGGAGGGTTTGTGGGCAGAAATCAAGGTCCTCTGGACAGGGGAGGAAAGCCTGGGATGTCTGGACATCATCGGAATTGGAGAAACCATGCAGTTAATTTCAGACCTTGAAGGTCCGAGTGAGAGTGTCCCAAGGGGTGAGATAAAAGATCCGGAGCTGGATCCAGAGTCACTGGGGGGCAGATGAGATGAGACCAAAGATAAGTGAATCAGACTTGTTGAGGCCAGAAGGGGGCAATGAGGATGATTTTCCTCCAGCCTGGATGCCTTCTTATTAGATGCAACAGAGGGGGTATACAAAGACCGGGAGGCCAAGCATGGACTAGAGCATCCTTTGGGGACTGTTCCAGAGGAGGGATTAAGGCAAAGTACCTGCTGCATTTGTTGTTGAGAAGGAATACAAAGAGGTCACAGCAGGGATGGCCCTATTTCTGGAAGATCATATTTGCCGTAGATTGGTTCAGAGACCACTCATCAGGTATCAGAAGAACTCTGCCGAGTCTGTCCACTAGAATGCTGAACTTTCCAGGAATATGCATTGTCACTAGAAAGCAGTTGGTAGAGATTGCCCATTACCACACTCCTAGCTTCTCGACACAGAGGGTAAGACCTGGTTCCTCCCTGTTGATGTACCAGACCACTGACATATTTTCTGTATGTATTGCAATAGTCCCTAGAGGAAGAAAGCTGTGTAGCTCTTGCAACGCCAAAAGAACTGCTCTCATCTCTAGAACATTGATATGCAAGTTGGCCTCCTGGAGCATCTCTATGCTTTGGACTGTCCAACCTATATAATGTCCCCACCCCATCTGGGAGGCATGGTCAATGTGACATTTGGGGAAGGAAGAATGAAGGGCCTTTCTGCATAAGTACCATTTTACTGCTAACATTCATTGTAAGATTCTCACGTGAAGACATGCTGTGGGCAAAAGAGGTATCGTGGCTGCCATAGAGCCAAGAGCTCTGAGAACCAGACTTACTGGGGGTTTGGTATGGTTAGAATTTGTTTGGCATGAAGGTGCAGGCTTGACACTCGATCCACTGTTAAATAAGCCTGAAAAACTGTGGTATCAAGTCATGTTCCTATGAATTGTATCACTTGAACCGGTTCCAACTGGGATTTCTCCAAATTGAGGGTTATGCCAAGGTATGGAGCCAGCTGTAAAAGGTAGTCCCTGGCCTGAATAAGATGATGCCTGGTTGAAGCGGTCAATAGGCTCTCATCCAGGTAGGGAAATATCTGGAATCCCTGCAGCCTTAGATGAGCTGCAACCACCACCACCACCACTACCACCACATATTTGGTGAACACTCTGAGGGCTGTGGTGAGATCAAATGGGAGTGATCTGAATTGAAAATCACTGGCTCCAAACCTGAAACGAAGAAACCTTCTGGAGTGCCTGTCCATCTTGATGTGGTAGAATGAATCCTTCAGGTCTATTAAGCACATACAAAAATCCATCCTCAGTAGAGGTAGGATGAACTGAACTGTAACCATCCTGAACTTCATGTTCTTTACCAATTTCACAGGTCCAGAATGGGCCTTGGGTCCCCTGTCTTTTTGAGAACCAGAAAGACCCTCAAGTAAATACTCAATCTGATCTAATAGGGAGGGACCTCCTGGATAACACTTTTTTGCAGTAATTTTGCAATTTCCATGGCTGCACCCTCCCTCTGATTAGTGGTACATAGGGAAGGACAGATTTTTGTCTTGGTGTCCCTAAAAAGGGAATGGAGTATCCTGTAGTCACAATCCTTAGCATCCATCACTAGTTTTTGATGGCTTCCGGGTGCAAGTAAATGTGTCCCCAACTGCCTCTATAGGAAGATAGTTTTCAGCCATTCAGGACCACTGAAAGGGTCTGTCCAAGAAAGACTCTCGAGACCCTTGATTCTGCAAACTCCCTCACCTGCCTGGGCAGCGTTTACAATTTTTATTTCCCCCTCTGCCTTTGGGTTAAAATTCACCCTGAGAATCCTAGAAAGGACCCTGAGATTTCTTGAACCACATCTTTGACTCTCACTCTGGTTCCTGGATAAGGACCTTTGTGGAATAGGAAAATGGATCTTGACAACACAGGGTCTTCCCATCTTTCTCACTGCGGGAGTGTGTTCCTCAAACAGAGGGCCTAAACAAGTTTGATCCATCAAAAGGCACATTGATGAAGGATACCTTGAAAGGTTCTACAAAGTCACACATTTATGATAATGCCGGAACCAGCCAACCTTGAGGTACCCACTGCTGCATGGGATGTCAGCCTCATGGACATTTTATATAGGGATTTGAGGGTGGCCATTCTGGAGAAGACCACCTGCTTCTCTACAGGCATGGACCCCAGGGTAGAGCTAGAGAGTTCCTTGACCAAGTTCTTCTGTAGTCTCATAAAATGGAAAGGGTAGTTTAGCGCTCTCAAGGAGAACGTGGCTGAGACATAAACTCTTTTACCTAATCTGCCCAAAGCCCTAGACTCCCTGTTAGGGGGATGGACAGAGGAGCTCTGTTGGGCCAGCTCTTTTTTGGTGGCTGCCGCAACAACCATGGCATCAACCAGAATACCATTTGTCCAGAGAACGCTCAAGATTTTGTCCACACCCTTGGGGATGGGCTATACTGTGTCCAGTTCCTTCCATGCACTAGAAGCACCAACTCAATGAGAGGGTCTGCCAGGGGAGACACCCAAGATGTAGATGAGCTGGACCCAAAAGCCTCCAACAGAACTGATTTCTCTGGGGAATGGTTTTGGGAAGACCACCCTCCTCTTTTTTGGAGGATTTCTAAGGTGCCTCCAAGGGAGAAATCATCCAGTGGAGATCTTGGGGACCCCTCCCTTTACTCAAAATCAGTATCAGTGGTGAAAGATTCCTCCAGGGAATTGACTGCCTCCTGTTTCACAATCTCTTCCAAGAAACCTCCACGGTGGGGTACACCAATGAGGCATCTGAAGATGTATGGAGTTCCACAGATGGGACGGTCTGGAGGCTTTCTGGGACCAGCTGTCCACATGTTAGATGAGAGGCCTCGAAGACTGATTCAATGGAGACAAGGGGAGGTTCCACCGGGTTGACAACAGGGGCTCTTCCAGAATGGGAGAGGAACCTCTCCACCACTTCGAAAGCAGAAGGGCTGTGAACACCAGAGGGCAGTTCCCCCAAAGCCAAGGCCACTGGAGTGGACAATCCTGGAGGGCCCAGAGCCTTCCACTCAAAACTGGGAGTCAGAGATGAGCTGTCTTGCACCAATGCCCCATGGGGAAACGACAACTCCAAAAACTTCAGAGTTGACACCCCCCCCCCCAGAACCAGCATAGAAGCTACGACTCTGAGGCATGCTCAGAACCAATACTGTCGGCACTGACCTCATTAGGGAGGTAGTTGGAGGTGAAGATGTGATGACTATTGGCTCGACACTCCGGTTCCCGGTACCAACGGAACCGATGACTCCAAAACTGCAGGTCAGGTTGGAGAATGAGCACAGGGCAGAAAGAGGACAGTCCCTTGGATCCAAAGGGGGGGACAGAGACAGCAAAATCCCCATCTGAATCTGAGCTTTGAGAAATTTCCTCATCACTTTACCAACATCATTGTCCGAAAGGTTCAGAGAAGGACCAATGGAGGAAGAAGTGGAAGCAGGTTTAGGCATCCTTTTTGAGGAGGTCTCCCAGAGCAGAGATTTCTGAACTGAGACTTTTAGCTCTGAATTGAGATCCATTGCAGAGAGGAGACTGAACTGAGGTGGATGGCTCTAAAACCTTTGGGTCCGAGAGTTCAGACGGCTTTTTTGCAGGCTGTAATTGTGAAGATGGAGACCTGTCGGGAGACTGTTTTCTGTGTTCCCAGGCCTCTTTTTGGAGGGGGGTTGAGCCCTTAATGATGAAGGAACAGAAGAAGGGGAGGAAGCAGGTATTAATACCTGAAGAATAGTTTGTTGCTGCGATCTGCAAGAGTTCACAGGTGAAAGCCTGCACAAATGGAGCAGCCACTGTTCAAACGGCTAAGCCCTAAACAATAGACACACTCCCTGTGGGCATCAGAGAAGGGGATCTTATGCCCCCAGGAAGTGCACTCCTTAAATTCTAAGGGCTTATCAACCCTGTCTGATTTAGGATCGCACATAATAGAAGAAGATTTTTTTTTTTTTTTACACGAAAGATCAGAAGAAGAAAAGGAAGGGAAAGGGACTATGTCGGGCAGAAACCTGCACTACAATTGCAAAATACCAGTGAGTCTAGACTAATTAAAAAAGGAAAAGTGACAGATGAAGGGTAGGTCTTGCACTCACTACAAATATCACACTGAAAAAGGAGGAGCTGAAGAGCACCGAAAACCTCGCTGCTTAAACGATGAGCAGCAAATGAGATCTGAGGTATTTTGGGAGAAAGAGGCATTAATGATAGGGAGGAGGAGCTTGAGCTTCGAATCTCAAGTTAGTGAAGTGATCAAGTGGGTTCCGAGGGTTGGAGCAGAGACCCATAGTTAATGAACAAATGAAAATGACAACATCAGATCATTACCTTTTAGCCATTGAAAGTAAAAAGTATTCTCTTTTTATTGACCTTATCAGTGTTTCTCCATAGAAATGTGAGAATCAGATACACAATTGCCTTCAGCTACAAGCTTATTGTATTGTACTGTAAACATTTGCTAAAGCAAAGCTTTTTATTTGCTTCCCCTTAAAACTTGTTAGATCAAGCTTGGTGCCTTAATCTAGTCATTCCCTTATGCAAAAGAAAGAGAAAAAGTATATCACTTTTATGTGTATAATATTTTTTTGTCCAAGCTTTCTTCTCTTTTTATATTGAAGTGCCTACATCTCTTAAAATTGAACCAGAAGAAAGAAAAAGGGTACAAAAAAGGGCACCTGTTTACTTTAGTATTCCTATTATGTGCAAGAAAATAACAGCAAAAGCTTTATTTTATAATATGCAGTGTCTGTCGTGTTTTATAAAAATACAGTTATGAACAAAAAAATGTACAAAAATGTACTTGAGTTTCCTCTTTCCCTCTCCTTAATGTTCTTCCAAAAATTAATGACACAAGGGAATGGCAAATGTTTTGAAGTCCAAGACAACAGAGACTAAGGAAGTCTGCACAGTTGTACCCACACGAAATTTAATAAAATAAGTATAAAACAAGTAAAAAAACAAACTCAAATAACATAAAGAGCTTTATTCCCTAACCACTAATCCTTAAATTAAGGATTATTGTCATGTGACCATCTATTGTTAACCCTTGATGTTACAAACTAATAACACACACTGAAAAACAGGATTATTGAACCTCCTCCTAAGTTTTGTAAGAAGCATATCATATAAAAATCTATATACACATAGTTCTAATTAAGACCAACATTAAAATAAGTAACAAAAAAGCTGAACAGACCTAATGCAGCCTATATATATATGTGTCAAATTTAGTTGTGATCCAACTAGCAAATCATCTTACCAAACTTTTGAATTTCAAGATGCATGATGCCGCGGTGATATGGCGGTAGCGTTACCTCACAGCAAGAGGTTCTCCGGTTCGATTCTCGGTTGGGCCTGGGAGTGCCTTCTGTGTGGAGTCTGCATGTCCTCCCTGTGGTTGGGTAGCGTTCGAAAGACATCCGTGCGTAAATGGGGTGTGCCTTCGTTGAAGGTTGAGTGTCGAGCTGTCACCTCGGCGTTTTGTAAAACTCTACTGCCAATCATTAGCAGACCGGAGTTCCGCTGTGGCAACCCCTTACCGGGAAAAGCCGAAAGACAAACAACAACAACATGCAACAGAACAAGTTTCATTCAACCCTGGTGAATAACCAGAATTCGTCCTCAATTGCCAAATTTATTCTAACCTTTCTAATAGTAGGGAGGTTAGACCCCCCCCCCCCCCCGGTATCCACAGGGACCTAGTAGATGACCCAGAATTTAAACTTATGGGTCGGGTAATCAGTAGAATGTTGTGCCAATGCATTGTCTAACTTGTTTCTAGTAATACAATATGTGTGCTCATACACCTGTTCCCCAAGTTTACAGTCCGTTTTACCAATGTAAAATACCGTACAATGTTCGCATTGAGCTAAATAATCTATTGATCTAGAATTACAGTTAAATCTGCATCTAGTACAGTATAATTTAATCTTGAAACTATGTCCTATTTCCATGTGTTTACATTGGTTGCACCACTTTTATACATACCAGGGTTCCTACAAATAAATGAAGCCACAGATGTTCTGTGTGTTTCAATGCTGCAGTCATCACACATGGGTTATTTGCCTGCAGGTAGCCCTCAGTCAGCGTGCATACCAGACACTTAGTATTTCTGCGTGGGTATTAGTCACTCCAGGACTGACGTCAGGTCATCAGGGGTATAAAAACAGGCAGCCGATGCCATTACATCAGTCTTTCTTGCCGAGGAGCCCGAAGCAGAAGCAGTTTGCACGAATGCTGGTCGGCCGTTACCTGAGTTTTTGTTTCCGAACTGAGTTATCCTGAAGTCTTCTAAAGCTAAGTACCCCATTGGGGACCCTTTTTTCTTGCTCTAACCAATGTCAGGAAAACTTAACAATTGTCTTGCCTGTGGAAAAAAAATACCACACTGAGATTTCCATTCTTACTGCACCACCTGTTAAGGCCCAGACCATGACGTACCTCACTGTCGGTATTGTGCTTGAACACCTGAAGTATTCATTGTCGGGCCCTTATTGTCACTAAATACTTTCATTCTTAATCTCTGTATTCTGATATGTCTTTGGTAAGCCATCCACCTGCTGATCTTCTGAAAAAAATGTAAGGATAAATTCAGAGACAGACTGCACAGGTTCAAAGCTGCCGATGATGCTTCCGTTAAGCCAGTCGCCAGTTCGCCGGCACTCAGTGAGGTGCTTTCGCAGCCCATGATGTCTGCTTCAGTGGATTCGCAGGCCTCTACTGAGACCCATTCGGAGTCCGATATGCCGCTAGACTCTTCAACTACAGAACCTGCGGATGTCTCTACTTTGGATGGGTCTGGAGCCACTGAGCAGGCGCCAGCTTCTGAGAAAGTTCTTCACACTGCCGATGTTCGACGCATACCGATGACTTTCGTGTCTTCAGCTCTGTCTAAAACTACTGAGTTTCTAAGGCCAAGAGTATGCGCTACATCTAAAAAATTGACCAAAGTGCATGCACCTGCTCCCTCACCACAACATCAAATGCTTAAAATGGCAGAAGACGTTATTATGATGATTAGGGGAAGTCAGCCTTCTCCTGCTAAGAGAAAGAGACCTGTCCCCAGCAGCTTCAACAGACCAAGAGTCCAACGACTCTGATGTATCTGATTATGAAGACATGCCCTTATCTGCTTATGAGGACTCAGATACAGAGGAATCCATTCCCTCTGCTTCTCCTCCAGAAGATTTTTCTTTTAGTGAAACCTTGCATACTTTAAAAGAGCATTTCCACTGGGAATGCCAAGACTATCCTCAGTCCAAAAAGAGACTCAGAGAATTTCTAGATTTGCCACAGCATAGGCCTTTAGCAGTACCACCAGTCCTGGATGTTGTTGATGTCTTTATGGAATCCAGTTTAACTCCTGATACTTTACCCCCTGCTCCTAGGAAACCAAACAGGTACTACAGAGTACCTGACTCCTTTTCAGAAATCCCACTGCTGACCCAGAGGTCATCTCCCAGGAGCCTAAAGATATCAAAGCAACTACAGCTAAGAATCCCACCCCTTTGGACTGGGATTCCAGAGCTTTGGACAGATGGGGTAAGAAAGTATATAACTGCAAATCTTGCCATTAGGGCTTTGAATTGTCAGCTTCACATGCTGAAGTCCCAACAACATATTATGGAACTTATTAAGCATAAAATAGCTACACTTTCAGACTGTGCATAAAATAAAGAATTGCATGAGCTTATGCATTCTGCAAGCCAAGTCAGCAAGCATACATTGCTGTGTGGCTTTGACACCCTAGTAGCATCTTGCAGGGCAGCAGTCACTGGTTCTGTTCTGAGAAGGCATGTTTAGCTTAAGGAACAGACCTTGCCAGACCATGTCAAATCAAAGTTATTAAATGCTCCTTTAAACAAGGACAATCTGGCACCAAAGCAGAAGAGGTTCTTAAAAAGATGGAAGAGAAAGCTAAATCTATGCAGACAGTCAAAGAATTCTTGCAAGTACAACCTTCTAGATTTAGTAGGCATTGCTACTCGAAACATTGGTCCTTTCCAGCCTCCTCTAGGCCATCTCAAACTAGACCCAGGAGAAACAGACCCCCCCCCAGACTATAGTCTCAGGGTATGCAGAGATCTAAGCAATGGAGTGCCTCCACCTCTAAAGCAGGAAGTGCTAAACCACCCCCTTACGGAAAGAATTTCCAATGACTTCTCAACCCCACTCCCCACCTCTGCCCAACTGCTTGTGCCCTAGGAGGAAAACTTGCCCTTCTTGCAAAAAAATGGCTTTCCATCACCAACGACCGATGGGTCCTCAACATTGTATCCCAGGGGTACAAATTTTACTTCCACTCACTGCCAACCCCAAAAGGGTTCCCAGACTTTCCTCCACACCAGTGGGCAGAGGCACAAAACCAAGTTCAATCTGTGCTCTCCATAAGAACAATTCAACCTGTTCCCATGGAACAGATAGGTCAAGAATTTTCTTCCAGACTTTTCCTGGTACCCAGAAAAGAGGACACTTCATGCCCAATCCTAGATCTTTCAATTCTCAACACCTTCCTGGTGGTACCAAAATTCAAAATGCTCATCCTGCAGCAGCTTCTGCCTGTGCTAGCCAAAGATGCCTGGTTAGTCACCCTAGACTTAAAAGAAGCCTACCTGCACATCCCTATAAGGGAGTCATGCAAGAAATATCTATGCTTCAGGGCAGGATCTATGCATTACCAGAAGTTCTTCGTGTTTCACTGTTGCAGTCATCACATTTGGGTTATCTCCTTGCAGTAGCCCTCAGTCGGCCTGATTAACAAAGTCTTGGGTCCTGTGTCGGTTGCTGTCCCTTCTTCTGTGATGTCAGGTCATCAGGGGTATAAAACATGCAGCCGACGCCATTACATCAGTCTTTCTTGCTGTGCGGTGCCCGAAGCAGAAGCAGATCGCAAGTGCCGGTCAGCCGACTACTGAAATTTTTGTTTTCGAGTTTCAGAACCGAAGTCTTCGATTAAAAGCTAAGTACCCCGTTGGGGAAACTTTTTCTTGCTCTAAACCGATGTCAATAAAAGTAAATAATTGCAATACTTGTGGAAAGCAAATACCTCATAACGATTTTCATTCGTACTGTATTCCTTGCCTAGGCCCTGACCGCGACGTACCTTGCTGTCATTTTTGTACCTTATTTAAACCACAAAGTATCCATTGTCCGTATATTTACACTTCTACAATATTTTGGTGCTCGGTTCAATTATCCCAATATGTCTTTGGTAAGCTGTCCGACTACCAACATTCCGAAAAAACGGAAAGACTGACAGGCCACCGAGGTCCAAAGCTGCCGACGATGCTTCCCCTAAGCCAGTCGCCAGTTTGCCGGTACTTAGTGAGGTGCTTTTACAGCCTCTGATACCTGCTACTTCAGATTCGCAGGCCTCTACTGAGACCCATTCAGAGTCTGGTATCCCGCGAGATGCTTCAACTGTGGATGTCTCTACCTTGGATGGATCCGGAGCTGTTGTGCAGGCACCGGCTTCTGAGGGTGTATTCAGACCTTTTGACTTGTGTATTAAACCAATGCCATCTTCCTCTTCAAGGCCTAAAACTCGAATCATGCCTAAAAAACTTACCCCCAAACCACATGGCCAGGTGTCTATGCCTAAAAACAAATGATAAGAATGGCTGAAGACCTTATTACTTTAATCGGGAAAGCCAACCTTCCCCCTCTAAGAGACCTCGGACTGAGTTTGCTTATGATACTTCTGACCAGGATTCTGAATTTTCTGTTTCCTCTGATGACCAGGATTTACCCTTATCTGCCTATGATGATTCTGATGCTGAGGACTCTTCCCTCTGCACCCCCCCCCCAGAGGATTTTTCTTTTGGTGAAACCTTGCATACCCTCAGGGAGCATTTTCTTTGGGAACATCAGGATTTCTCTGATTCCAAAAAAAGAGGCTTAGGGATGTCTTACTCCTGCCCTAGCACAGGCCTTTAGCCATACCTCCTGTACTAGACTTTGTTCATGATACCTTTTCAGAATCTAGCTTGGCCCTGACTCTCTACCTCCTGCTCCCTGAAAACCTGATAGATATTACAGGGTCACTGACTCTCATAAGTTCCTTTTTAAAAATCCTACTGCGGATCCTGAGACCATTTCACAGGGACCCAAGGGCATTAAAGCTACTACTCCCAATAACCCTACCCCCTCTGATAGAGACTCCAGGGCGCTGGATAGATGGGGTAAGAAAGGTATACACTTCTGCAACTTTGGCCATTAGGGCCTTAAACTGCCAGTTTCATATGTTAATGTATCAGCAGCATATTATTGGATTGCTTAAACAGAAAAAGATGTTGATTCCTGATTGTGCTGAAAATAATGATTTACAGGATTTACTGCATTCAGCTGAACAAGTTGGAAAACGTACTTTGCAATGTGGTTTTGATTCACTAGAGGCATCTTGCAGGGCTGCTGTAACTGGGTCTGTACTTAGAAGGCATGCTTGGCTTAAGAAGCAATCCTTGCCAGATCATGTTAAAGCAAAATTACTGGATGCTCCCTTAAACCATAGGTTCATAGGTTGATACTAGGCCATCTGCCCTAGGGCATTTATAAGCCTACCCAGAGTATGTTTGGCTTAAGCCACCCTTTTAGATTAGTTGACTGTGCCTCTGTATAGTAGGTCACAGAAGGTAGCCCTTTTAAGGTTTGTTTACTGTACCTCTGTCAAGCAGCAACGCAGAAGAGATCCCAGGGGTAAACTTACGATCTCCCATCCATTCATCAAGATTTCTCTTGAAGAGGGTCAGTGTGGGGCTCTGCCTGACATGGATTGGGATTTTGTTCCAGAGTGAGGGGAGCCTCTGGGATATGAATCTGTCCCTCCAGCATGTCCTATTTATTTCTGTGCTGAGATTCAGGTCCCTGGAGCATGTAGCTCTAAGGGATTTAGATTTCCTGAGGTGAAGCATGTCCATTAATTCTGGGTTGGACATGGCTTTATACGTCAAACACAGATCGCCTCTGAGTAGGCGGTATGCAACTGAATAGAGCTGGAGTTTCTTTAGCCGAACTGCATAGGGCATCTGTTTGTGCCACTTGATCCTCTTGGTGAGATACTTTTGTGGTCTTTCCAGTTGCTGAAGGTGCCGAGTAAGGTGCATCCCAAATGGGGCATTGTACTCAATTATGGGCCTGATAAGTGATGAGTAGAGGGGCACAATGACCTCTCTTGATCTAGATGTGAACCCTTTCATGATAAGGTGGGCTATATAGAAGGTCTTTCTAACCACTTTGGCAACGTGATTGTCAAAGGAGAGATTGCTATCTACTTGGGTCCCCAAGTCCCTAATTACTTCTTCCAGATTAATGGATTACCACCTATGTGGTAATTTGTGGGCACTTTGTTTTTTCCAAAGGGGATGACTATGCACTTTTTGGCATTTAGCTTTAGGCCGTGGCTCTGGCACCAGTTATCCATCTCTGTGAGACCCTTTTGGAGGATGCTTGTGTCAGTCAGAGAGTCGATTATAGCACCCAGTTTGCAGTCATCTGCAAACCTGGTCAGCTATAGTCCACCCATATTAGCCTGTACCTCGGAGAAATATATACCGAACAAGAGAGGTCCCAGGACTGAGCCTTGTGGGACACCACTTGTAACTGGTTTAGAGTCTGACATGGCACCTGCTATTCTGACCATGTGGGTTCTATCCCTGAGCCAGTTTGCAACCCATCTTGTGACATAAGGGTTGATATTTAAGCTGGTGAGCTTATTTATGATGCCCGAGTGGGGTATTGTGTCAAAGGCCTTTGCGAGGTCCAGGTAGGCTGTGTGGACTACCTTCCCTTCATCTATGGCTTTGGTAACTGTTTCAAAGAAGTCGACCAGGTTCAAGAGGCAAGATCTGCCCTTAACAAAGCCGAATTGGGTAGGATCCAGTGTCTGGCGGTTCCCAATGTCTTTGTTTATGATTTCCATGATGATACATTCCATAGCTTTGCAGACCAGGCTAGTCAGGCTTATAGGGCAATAGTTTCCAGGGTCTGTTGTGGCACCACCTTTGTGGAGTGGGACCACTGTTGCTGTACGCCATTCCTTGGGAACATATCCTGTAGTAAGGCTGAGATTGAACAGTGACTTTATATGAGGGTTTAGTTCTTCTTGGAGCTCATGTAAGATGCAGCCTGGGACACCATCTGGTCCCATTGATGCTGTGTTTTTAGCTTTGGAGAGGGCAGCTCTCACCTGTGCATCTGTGATCTCAGGAAGGCTACACTCTGTTGGGAAAGACATTTGCTCTTTTGGGGGGGGAAGGGGGGGAGAAGTTTGCACTGAACCTTTCTGCCAGGATGTTGGCAATGTCTGTGGGTTCAGTGAATTTGTTGTCATTTTGCACTAACTCAGAGCATATCTGGGAGTTGCCTCCCAGATTTCTGACATAACTAAAGAAGGACTTGTGATTATCTTTAGTGCCTTGTGCAATTTTTCTTTCAAAGCTGGCCTTAAAAGATTTATTGAGGGATCGTAGTTTCTTGCTAGTACTGATCAGTGACGCCTTCCCTTTTTGGGATTTTTCTCTGTCATGTAGTAGCTTTCTCCTTCTGTTGTATAGCTTATTTATGGCCGGGGTCCACCAGACAGGTCTCCTGCCTTTGGAGGAGTGAGTTTTGGTTTTATTTGGGATAGCATGCTCCATGCATTCCTGTAGGTGTCCATAGAATGCTTTTGTAAGGGATTCTGCATTTTGGGCCATATTGTCCACTGGCCCGAGGGCTTTGAAGGATTCCACCTCAGTTTTGAGAAGTGTGAAGTTTGCTTTTGAGAAGTTCTTCACCGTGGTTTCCTTGGCTAGGGGTGGAGATGGAATATGGATGTCCAGTGAGATTTGTTGTTCCATAGCATTTGAGTTTATAAATTCTAGGAACCGTTGGGCGAGGGTGTTTGGGCTTGAGTATTTTTCCCAGTCGATGTTTGGGTAGTTGAAGTCACCCAGTATAATAGTGTTTGGAGAGACCTTCATATTCTCCAGTGTTCTCAGGAAAGCCGAGTGAGGTTCCTGTGTTTGGGAGGGTGGTCTGTAGCAGGCTACAAACTGAAAGGCAGTTTTGCCCACTGTTAATTGCACATGGATGGTCTCCAAAGCTTTGTGCAGTGCCACTAGCCTGGAGGTGTGGGTATCTTTGATAAATATGGATACTCCCCCTCCTTTTGTGGTTCGGTCCAAGTTTTGGGGCCGGAAAGCATGGTATGAAGTATAGCCTGTTAGAGCTGGGGTGCTAACGGTAGCCTTGAACCAGGTTTCTGTTACTGCACAGATATCGATATTCTCCATACTGAGGAGAGCCTCGAGTGTGTGCATCTTGAGGTTTAGACTTCTGGCGTTTGGCAGCATTACCCTTAGTTTATTTTTCTTTGTGTTGTCTATGGGGGTGGGTTTGTCTTTTGAGCCTTGCCTAAAAAAGGCACTATGGGGGAGGCAAGAGCCTTAGCCAGTATTCGAAAACCCAGGGGTGACAGGTGCAAGCCATCCCTAGCGAAGCAACGTGGCTTGTCAAGCATGTTATCCCAGGCTGACAGACACTGGATCCCCTTTGAATGACACCAATACTTTAGCCAATTGTTAAAATTGATCATTTTGTCTTTATACTGTGGCATCATTCTTGGTGAGGGTAAGATGCTACTCAAGGTCAGGGTCATACTGGCCTGGGCTACATGATCAAAGAGCTCCTGTGCATCTTTTTTCATGTAGTCCAGGGAGGTATGTCTCAGGTCATTCACACCAGCATGGACAATGACGGAGTCATACTTGTACTTGCTTTGGAGTGACCCGAGTGCTTGTGTTATGTGGCGGATCCTGGCACCCAACAGGCAGCTTACAGTGACCTTCTCCTTGTTCAGCCTGGTGAGTGGGATGTCAGTGTGTCTGACAATAGTCACCTATTACAAGTGTATTAGGTGTGTTGTTTAGCCTTAAGGGCTGTGACTGTGTGGCACACTGACTTTGTGAGCTATGTGCTACGTGGATATTGTTTCGTGGTAGGTGTTGCTTGGATGTCTGCATTGGAGGTCTCTGCTGCTTAGGCAAATTTTTATTTAGAGCCTCCGAGTATGTTTTTGTGTGTTTGTGTTTGGTTTGCTGATGCGATAGGTCTATGTGAGACTAGATTTGTGGTGGGTGTGGTTAGCTTCTCCTCCTGACAGGCTGTGCCAGTACTGGGTTCAGAGAGCTTAGCCTCCAGTTTGGCTATATAGTTGCATCTCCCACATATATTTGAGCTTGTTGGGAGGAGGAGAGGGTGGTCTGTATACATAAGGCAGTTGTAACATTGCCTCAAGATAACAGGAAAAGATGAGCTGGAACACAATAAGAGACGGCTATATGATAAAATCTAATTTAATAACTCCAAATAAAGTGAGCGCTTTCGGCAAAACAAATGTTCCGCCTTCTTCAGACAAACAGCAGAATGCCAAGTAAAACAAAATTTTATACTATGTACATTTCGTTAAGGCCAATCAATGACAAGTGCATTATTTAATTGAATGTGGCCATAGAAACCTTAAAAAAACATGGTAAATTACAAATAGAAAACACATCCTATTATCAAATGCTCCAACAACTTGTTGCAAACCCAAATCATATAAAAATGCATTTGCGTAAAATACCAAATAGATATAGAGAATGCATATGATGTTTTTAAAACAAAGCATAAAATATACATGAACATTTACTCCAAATACCCACGTAGGAATTAGATTATAACCATAGTTCCTATGAACAGTAGTGAACCCCCAGGATGTTAACTCATTGATTCGCCGTATAAAACCAGGGCCGATTGCAAAAATAACTTTATGTTACCTCACGCCATACTTGAACAACTGTAGATGTGCGAATATAGTTCAATGTGAAACAACGTGTATGAACTATTCCGCACTGCCTGTGCAAATTAATAAATGCCAATCTAAGTAAGGCTGCAGTGGTTAGTTAAAATCAAAGTATATTGAGTGTATTAAGAAAATGCACTTGAACTTAGACATCGTGCATAAGGCTACCTGTGTTGAACCGATGCAATGAGTAGGGAAGAAAATTTATGAAAAAATGAGTCATAGTTGAATTTATTTGTAATTATATGCGGACTACAAGAAATTAGAATACATATAAATGTGGCTTGTTATTAAGTCAGGATATATGTTTACATTCTAAAATAAAGATAATTATGACTACCGTTAAATTATCTATTATAAGCAAGCCACTTAAGAACACATTTAATGGAAAGGGTGTCATTAATGCCTGGCATAAGGTGGGCTCTAGTACGAATCTGCCACATAAGTTCGTCAATTTCTAGATGAATTTGCCATGGGCCCCCTCTTATTTCTGGAATTCTTTGCTGCAAAACAACAAAACTAAAAGAATGCCCACTATGTTCTAAAATATGCTTAGCCAGAGCATTATTTTCATCCTGTTTACCAACAGCATACATGTCAAAGAGGTTGAAGGGGATACTATTTATTTAGTTGAGACCCTTTTGGAGCTGGTATTAGCGAACAACTTTTTTACTTTTGAGAACAATTTTTACCTTCAAACATCGGGGGTCGCCATGGGCTCCCCCTGCGGCGGTTCTTTTGCAAATGCTGTAATGGCACACTGGGAGGCTGTATTTCTGTTTAAAGATGAGGTATTTCAACAACACGTCACCTGGTACACTAGGTACCAGGATGACATTTTCTGCATTTGGAAAGGCGATAAGGAACTTATTCCTTCATTTATTGACAGGATTACTAGTATGACAGACTTTCTTCAGTTCACTTTCAATATAGCTGACACAGAAATCAATTATCTAGACATTCTTCTCATTAAGGACACAATTAACCACAGATTTAAAAGTATTATTTACAGAAAACCCACGTATTGTAATTCTTTATTACATTTCTCCAGTAACCATCCATATCACCAAAAAAGATCTGTCATAAAAGGTCAAATTGTTAGGGCAGCACGGATGGTGACGGATGATTGTGATTTTCAGTTAATGATTTCCTTGATTTGATGGTAGTCTAGAGAGAAGGTGTGCAAAAAACTGGTGCAATAGTTATTACACTCGAGCTTATTGCTCCTAGAAGCTCCTATAGTAAGTGAAGAATTCTCTAAATTGACACTGACTTGGTTGTTGTTATCACTAGGAAGAAGAGGGAAAAAGTGACCCTCTTCACGTTTACAAGACACTTCAGAAATAATGCTGTTAATCAAATTAGGTGGGTAGCCCCTGGATATAAACATGTTCTTTAATTTATTACATTCGACCTGAAAATCACAATCATCCGTCACCATCCGTGCTGCCCTAACAATTTGACCTTTTATGACAGATCTTTTTTGGTGATATGGATGGTTACTGGAGAAATGTAATAAAGAATTACAATACGTGGGTTTTCTGTAAATAATACTTTTAAATCTGTGGTTAATTGTGTCCTTAATGAGAAGAATGTCTAGATAATTGATTTCTGTGTCAGCTATATTGAAAGTGAACTGAAGAAAGTCTGTCATACTAGTAATCCTGTCAATAAATGAAGGAATAAGTTCCTTATCGCCTTTCCAAATGCAGAAAATGTCATCCTGGTACCTAGTGTACCAGGTGACGTGTTGTTGAAATACCTCATCTTTAAACAGAAATACAGCCTCCCAGTGTGCCATTACAGCATTTGCAAAAGAATCACTGAGGGGGAGCCCATGGCAACGCCCGATGTTTGGAGGTAAAAGTTGTTCTCAAAAGTAAAAAAGTTGTTCGCTAATACCAGCTCCAAAAGGGTCTCAACTAAATAAATAGTATCCCCTTCAACCTCTTTGACATGTATGCTGTTGGTAAACAGGATGAAAATAATGCTCTGGCTAAGCATATTTTAGAACATAGTGGGCATTCTTTTAGTTTTGTTGTTTTGCAGCAAAGAATTCCAGAAATAAGAGGGGGCCCATGGCAAATTCGTCTAGAAATTGACAAACTTATGTGGCAGATTCGTACTAGAGCCCACCTTATGCCAGGCATTAATGACACCCTTTCCATTAAATGTGTTCTTAAGTGGCTTGCTTATAATAGATAATTTAATTTTTAAATTAACATTAAAATTTAAATTTTTGTTTTGGTGGCAGAGGTCTGCCACCAAAGCAAGGGATTACCATTCACACTACCCCCTGCCACCCAAACCCTAACAACAGACGCATCAAACTATGCATGGGGGGCTCACCTGGCAGGGAAGTGCATTCAGGGCAAATGGGGCAAATGGAACCCAAGTCAAATGTACCTGCATACCAATCAAAAATAAATGTTAGCTGTACAGAATGCTCTGACA
Source organism: Protopterus annectens (assembly GCF_019279795.1). Classification (NCBI taxonomy): domain Eukaryota; kingdom Metazoa; phylum Chordata; order Ceratodontiformes; family Protopteridae; genus Protopterus; species Protopterus annectens. The sequence continues at coordinate 292,882,584 of NC_056726.1, read as the reverse complement.
GCCTTCAAGGACCACAGTCTTCCAGGACAATTAATGGTAAAGACAGACAACACCACCGTTATGTGGTACATAAACAAGCAGGGGGTTACACATTCTTACCCCCTCTGCAGACTAGCCATGACATTGTGGAACACAGCCCTGAGCTACAAAGTGCATCTACAAGCTCAATTCCTGCCAGGAAAACTAAATACACTGGCAGACGAACTAAGCAGAAACCTCATGGACCCACACAAGTGGAAACTGGAACCAAGGATTTTCAACATGTTGACAAGGAAATGGGGGAGTCCAGATATAGACCTGTTTTGCCTCCACCTAGAACTATCAATTGGACAAATTCTGCACAAGGACTCCCCACAAACAAGCTTGGAAAGAGGATGCTCTGTCCTTCAGCTGGAAAAACCTACCAGTTTATGCCTTTCCTCCTCTGCCTCTGCTCTCCAAAGTACTACTAAAGATCAAACAAGACAAACCAAGGACAATTTTGATTGCACCAGACTGGCCATGCCAACACTGGTACCCCCTCTTGCACAGTGTGTCACTGTTGGCCCCATGGCACCTGCCTCAGACTCCTACCCTATTGTCTCAGCAGGAGAACCAGATTCTGCACCCTCAGCTTCAAACACTGAACCTAGCAGCCTGGCTGATGGACATCATTTTAGAGGCAAGGAGGCCTAGTACTAGAAAATCTTATGCTGAAAAATGGAAAAGATTATGTGCCTGGAACCAGTCTCAAGGGATGAGCACAGCAGTGCCCAATTTACCTCAGATTTTACAATACTTAACTGAGATGCTTCACAAGGGCCTGTCCTTCTCCTCCATCAAAATTCACACCTCAGCCATTTTAGCTCATTATAACACAGAACCTCCCCTCTTCTCTCATCCACTGCTCAAGCAGTTCCTCAGAGGGGCCAAAAACTTACGAACACCCAGGAGAGCTCCAACTCCAGCCTGGGACCTTAACTTTGTATTGGAGAAACTCACTCTTCCCCCTTTCGAGCCAGCTGCTACTGCAGACTTAAAATTCCTTTCTTGGAAAACAGCTATCCTTTTAGCAATCACTTCAGCAAGAAGGGTTTCTGAATTACAGGCCTTTATGGCAGTGGAGCCTTTCATCATCTTTCATGCAGACAGGGTGTCCCTCAGGACCAATCCCTCCTTCATGCCCAAAGTGGTATCCAGTGTGGCCCTTAGCTCATTCCCTCCAGTAGAGGTCTACTGAGTGTGTACCTTTAACTCCCAGTGGGTTTGGCTTCAGCCTTTAAAAAAATCAAGTTATCACCTTATAGTTCTAACAAATACTAACTGACAGAGGTCCTATAGCAGTACAATTGTGTTTGCCATCATATATGCTTCAAGATAAAATATTCTGATGCCTTGTATGTAGCATGGTTTTGGAATTATTAATGCAAATATGAACAGGCAATATTTGATGCCTAGAGGCGCAGTAGGATGTAACTGTAGAAATGCCTGGAGACGTCACTCGGCTGTAATGAGTTAATCAGTCCATTCATTTGCCAACCTTCTTTCCTAATCCACAGAACAAAGGGAAATGGATACTGCACTCATTAGATGTGCACAGATAGCTTAGATTCTACTTGGACAGGACTAAACCTCAAAGGAAATCTGAACAACTGCTGGTGGCATTTCCTGCAGAGGGGAAGGCTATTTCAAAGCAAACCATTTCCAAATGGATAGGCCATTGCATTAATTTCTGCTGCAAGGAATATGGAAAACCTATCCCACAGGAGATCAAACCCCACTCAAACCAGGGCAGCATCTACCTCTACAGCCTTTCTCAGAGGCGTCCCTACCAGGGACATCCTAGAAGCTGCTACCTGGAGATGTTCATCGTGTTTCACTGTTGCAGTCATTACTCTTGAGTTATCCTGCTGGCAGGCTACCCGCAGTCGGCTTGAATTCCAAAGTATAGGTCCGGCATTGGTTGCTGTTGCCTCCTCCCTGACGTCAGTGCGCCAGGGGTATAAAAGATGCAGCCAACGCCATTTTCTTCTGTCTTTCTTGCCACGCGGTGCCCGAAGCAAAAGCAGTTCGCAAGTGCCGGTTGGATTTCAGAACCAAAGTCTTCATTAAAGCTAAGTACCCCGTTGGGGAAACTTTTTTCTTGCTCCAGACCGATGTCAGAAAAAGTTAACAATTGTATTTCTTGTGGGAAGCAAATACCTCATAAGGATTTTCACTCTTACTGTATTCCTTGCCTAGGCCCTGATCACAACGTTGGTAGTTGTCGGTTTTGTGCTAGATTTAACCAACGCACTATTAAGCGTCGGTTCGATTTTGCATTTCATTACTTTGGCCGAAGGTTTAATTATATAATGCCGTCAGAACAGCCAACGACCGGAGTTTACAAAAAACGCAAAGACAAGGAAAAGGATAAGCATCCGAGGTCCAAAACCGATGATGAGGCCTCCATTAGGCCAGTTGCTGGTTCTCAGGCGCTTTTGCAGCCCCTGGCGCCCACTACCTCAGAGCCACAGGCTGCTTCCGACTCCCACCTGGAGCCGACTAGGCCTCTGGATGCACAAGGTATTGGACACTCGGAAATCATTCCCTCAGATGGGTCCGGAGCTGCTGAGCAGGCATCGGCTTCTGAGGGTGTTTTCAGACCTACACAGTTAAATGTTAAAACCATCTTCAGCTTAAAAGACTAAAGCAGCTCTAAAGACAAAGAAACAAGTACAGCATTCTCCAACTCAGACTTCCATGCCTAAAAAACGGATGCTTAAAATGGCCGAAGAACTAATTACTTTGATCAGGGGTTCCCATCCCCTTCCTGATAAGAGGCCAAGGCAAGAGACTGAATATGATTCTTCTGATCAGGTTTCTATTTCATCTGATTCCTCTTCTGAACAGGATTATTCTATGCCTCCCTATGAGGACTCTGATGCTGAAGAATCCATTCCTTCAGCCTTTCCTCCTGAGGATTATTCTTTTGGGGAAACCCTGCATACCATGAGGGAGCATTTCCACTGGGAGAGCCAGGATTACTCTGAATCTAAGAAAAGGCTCAGAGACTTTCTGTTACTTCCACAGCACCAGACCCATTGCTATTCCACCTGTTCTAGATATTGTAGATGTATTTTCAGAGTCCGGCCTGTCCCCTGACTCTTTGCCCCCTGCACCTGCAAAACCAGACAGATACTACTGGGTCCCGGATACTCATAAATTTCTATATAAGAACCCTGCTGCTGACCCAGAAACTATATCTCAGGGTCCCAAAGGGGTCAAAGCTTCCACTGCAAAAAACCCTGTCCCCTCTGATAGGAATTCTAGGGCATTGGACAGATGGGGGAAAAAAGTTTACACTTCTGCTACCTTGGCTGTAAGGGCTTTGAATTGTCAATTTCATATGCTTAAATATCAGCAATACTTAATGTCACTGCTTAAACGAAAAATGTTGACAAATACTGAATGTTCAGAGAACAAGGAATTGCAGGATTTATTGCATGCAGCTGAACAAGTGGGAAAGCATACTTTGCAATGTGGTTATGATTCACTGGAGGCCTCTTGCAGGGCCACTGTTACAGGCTCTGTTATTAGAAGGCATGCTTGGTTAAAGGAACAAAATCTGCCTGATCATGTTAAAGCAAAATTATTAGATGCTCCATTACATCATGATACTTTGTTTGGTGCTAAAGCAGAAGAGGTGTCGAAGAAAATGGAGGATAAAGCAAAATCCATGCAGACAGTTAAGGATTTCTTACAGGTACAGCCACCCAGGTTTAGCAGGAACTGGCCTTCTAAAAATTGGTCCTTTCCAGTGTCAGATAAACCTCAAAGAGGCAGATACAGATGTCACAGAGGCAGATCTCCGCCCCAAGGCTCATACAGGCCTAAACAATGGGGTGCTCCTACCTCCAAAAGCGGAGAAGACAAATCACAACCTTACAGGAAACAGTCACAATGACTTTCCTCTGCCAGATCCAAGCACTTTCCTTTTGGCAGCCCCCTTAGGGGGAAAACTAGCACTTTTTTCATCAAATTGGCAAAAGGTTACCCAAGACAAATGGGTCTTGAACATAGTGTCCCAAGGCTACAGGTTCCATTTTCACACCCTACCAAGGGCAAAAGTATGCCAGACCTGCCACACAATCAATGGGCAGAGGCACAAAAGCAAATTTCAGCCCTCATGGACATGATGGCCATTCAACAAGTACCACAACAAGAGCAGGGGCAAGGATTTTATTCCAGACATTTCTTAGTACCCAGAAAGGACAAAACCTGGAGACCAATAGTGGACCTGTCTATACTAAACACATTTCTGGAGGTTCCAAAATTAAAGATGTTGACTCTACAGCAGCTACTGCCCATGCTGGGCAAGAAGGCTTGGCTCGTAACTTTGGACCTAAAAGAGGCATACCTGCATGTCCCAATCAGACAATCTTGCAGAAGATACCTCAGATGCATAGCTGGATCAATGCATTATCAATTCATTGCACTGCCCTTTGGCTTATCTACTGCACCCAGGGTCTTCACAAAATGCCTGGCACCAGTAATTGCATTCTGCAGACAAAGAGGAATTCAAATATACCCCTACTTGGACGACTGCCTTATTCAAGCAGAGAACAAGGACATTCTTCTAAAGCATCTGGCATTTGTAAAAAGATTACTAATTTGCCTAAGGTACACAGTAAACGAAAATAAATCAAAACTAGTACCCTCTCAAGAGATAATATTCCTGGGTGCAAGCTTAAATACAACTGCCCAGATGGCTTATCTCATGCCAGACAAACAAAAGCAACTGACTTATTACTTCAAAAAATTGGCAACAAAAACACAGTTATCTGCAAAGAAACTCCTGCAGGCCTTGGGTTTCATGGCATCCTGCATTCTACTAATTCCATATGCCAGACTGCATATGAGGAAACTACAATGGTATCTAAAAAAGTGTTTGGACTCAGCTTTGCCACAGCCTGGAGACAGTAATTACCCTCATTCCCTGCCTGCAACAGGAGTTTCGATGGTGGGCAGAGGCCTGTCACCACAACAAGGGTCTGCCATTCACTTTACCCACAGCCAGACAGACACTGACAACGGATGCATCAGATTATGCCTGGCGGGCCCATATGGCAGGAAAATGTATTCATGGCACATGACCTGCAAGCCAGATGCATTTTCACATCAATCAAAAAGAGATGCTAGCTGTTCAGAATGCCCTGACAGCTTTCAAGGATCTACTTCATCCAGGACAGCTACTGATAAAGACAGACAATACTACGGTCATATGGTATATAAACAAGCAGGGAGGTACACATTCCTACCACTTCTGCAGACAAGCAATGACCTTATGGGACACAGCTTTGACTTATCAAGTTCACCTGCAAGCACAATTCCTGCCAGGAAAAACAAATACTCTGGCAGACGAACTAAGCAGAAACCTCATGAATCCCCACGAGTAGAAACTGGATCCACAAATCTTCAGCATGATGATAAGGAAATGGGGACGCCCAGACATAGATCTATTTGCCTCTCCTCATAACTGCCAATTAGAGATTCTGCACAAGGATTTATCACAAGCAAGCATGGAGAGTGGACGCTCTATCCTTCAGCTGGAAAAATCAAACAGTATATGCCTTTCCCCCACTGCCTCTCCTTCCCAGGGTACTCCTAAAGGTCAGACAAGAGAAGCCAAAAATGATACTGATCGCACCAGACTGGCCACGCCAGCACTGGTACCCAATCCTAAAGAGCTTGTCTCAAGGTCCAGCATGGATATTGCTTCAAACTTCTCACTTGCTGACCCAACAAAACAATCAGATCCTGCACAGCCAACTCAGGACCTTACATCTGGCAGCATGGCGGATACTGTAGCCATTCAGAGCAATCCTCTTTCTAAAGCCGTTATGGATGTTATCTTGGAGGCCAGGAGGCCCAGTACCAGAAAACCTTATGCAGAAAAATGGAAGAGATTCTGTGCTTGGAACCAGGAACAAGGCATTGACACGTATGTACCAAATATCCCTCAGATTTTACAATACCTAACTGAGATGCTGGACAAAGGCCTTTCTTTCTCATCAATTAAGGTTCATGCCTCTGCCATTTCATCCCATTACAATGTGGAACCACCTATCTTTTCTCATCCTTTAATAAGGCAGTACCTCAGAGGGGCCAAAAACATCAGGCCTCCAAGGAGGGCACCAATTCCTGCATGGGACCTCAATTATGTCTCGGAAAAACTTACTCTGCCTCCTTTTGAGCCAGCTTCAACAGCAGATATAAAATTCTTATCCTGGAAAACAGCTCTGCTCCTAGCAATAACCTCTGCAAGACGAGTCTCGGAGTTACAAGCACTCATGGCTGTGGAGCCTTTTATCATTTTTCATCCAGACAGGGTTTCTCTGAGGACAACCCCAACATTTATGCCTAAGGTGGTGTCCAGTGTGGCCCTCAACCAAACCATTCACTTGCCTACCTTTTATCCAAACCCAAAGAACAAGGGTGAGAAAATTCTGCATTTTTTGGACATACACAGACAGCTACGCTTCTACTTCGACAGAAGTAAAGCTTTCAGGAAAACTGAGCAACTTTTAGTGTCATATGCTTCAGAGTCACAAGGAAAGGCTATCTCAAAACAGACTATATCTAAATGGATAGGCCATTGCATCCATTTCTGCTATTCTCAGCATGGCAAATCAGTGCCTAAGGACATTAGGCCTCATTCTACCAGAGCAGCTGCCACTTCAGCAGCCTTCCTCAAAGGAGTACCAACCAAAGACATCTTAGAGGCTGCAACGTGGAGTTCAGTGCACACTTTTACAAAGCAATACCACTTACCTCTTTACTCTAAATCTAGAGCAGGCTTCACCACTGCAGTTCTGCAGGGCCTCATAGCCTCTCCTAATCCTATTTAGCCCAGCCACCCATCCTCAGCTTTGGGATTCAACCCAAGAGTAATGACTGCAACAGTGAAACATGATAAACATAGTACAGTTGTGTACCTACCATAAATGTAGATGTTTGAGTGTATTCACTGTTACAGTCCAGGTTACCCACCATCCCCCTTTTCTGTGCTGGGACTTATCTGTACTTCTCTATCCTATACAACATGTGTGGTGTATTTGCTTGTAGATGAAGGAAATGTTTATTTTTGTGCATGCACGCTTTATTGGCATACCTTTCAGCCTACTTATTTGGGGGCACCTGACATCTGGGGCAAGAAAAACTGAAGAAAATGGCGTTGGCTGCATCTTTTATACCCCTGGCACACTGACGTCAGGGAGGAGGTGACAGCAACCAACGCCGGACCTAGACTTTGGAATTCAGGCCGACTGTGGGTAGCCTGCCAGCAGGATAACCCAAGAGTAATGACTGCAACAGTGAATACACTCGAACATCTACATTTATGGTAGGTGCACAACTGTACTTTCTGTACATACTTTCACCAAGCATAACCATCTGCCAATTTTCTCTAAATCCAGAGCTGGCTTTGCCGCTGCAGTCTTGCAGGGTCTTATAGCTGGTCCTAATGCTGTCTAAATTCCTCCTCCCATCCTTAGCTTTGGGGATCTAGCCAAATGTGATGACTGCAACAGTGAAACACAAAGAACATAGTACAGTTGTGTACACTTGCCATAAATGTAGATGTTCGAGTGTATTCACTGTTGCAGTCCTAGTTAACCTCCCTCCAGCCCCCTTACCTGTTTTGGCTATACCTCTACTCTCCTTTACTATGCTCAAAAGTTTTTTGGTGTATTTGCTTTTTGTTGGAGGTATAACCATGTATATTTACAGATTTTATGGCTTCCCATTAGAGTGGCATCTGCATCTGGGGCAAGAAAAACTGATGTAATGGTGTCGGCTGCATGTTTTATATCCCTGACAACCTGATGTTTCAGAAGAAGGGACAGCAACTGATGCAGGACCCAAGACTTTGTTAATCAGGCCGACTGAGGGCTACTGCATGCAGATAACCCAAATGTGGTGACTGCAACAGTGAATATACTCGAACATCTACATTTATGCTAAGTGTACACAACTGTACTTTTGCTGCACTTCCCTTTGGCTTATCCACTGCTCCCAATGGCTAGCTCCAGCCATTGCTTACTGCAGACAAAGAAATATTCAAATTTACCTGTACTTGGATGACTGCCTGATTCAGGCAGACAGTTGGGAAATGCTGTTGCAGCACCTGACATTTGTAAAAAACCTTATATTCTTGGGAGCAAGCTTGGACACAGCATTCCAGATGGCATTCCTCACTCCAGAAAAACAAGCCTATCTGACAGACTATTTTACTCAAATGGCCACCAGAACCCAGCTATCCGCAAGGAAAATCCTGCAAGCCCAAGGGTTCATGGCCTCATGCATCCTACTAATTCCATATGCCAGACTGCATATGAGGAAACTTCAATGGTACTTAAAAAATCTTTGGTGCCAACACACTCAGGACCTGGAAACTGTCATTCCTATAATACCGTGTCTAAGGACACATTTCTTTGGTGGACAGCAGCATGCAACCACACAAGGGACTGCCCTTTACTCAACCCCACACTGCCCAGACCCTAACCACAGATGCATCAGACTATGGCTGGGGGGCCCACATGGACGGCAAGTCCATTCAGGGCCACTGGAGCCCAAGCCAAATTCATCTGCACATCAACAAAGAAGAGATGCTAGCTGTGAAGCATGCTCTTGACAGCTTTCAGATCCTTACTCTCACCAGGACACCTGTTAATAAAAACAGACAACACCACAGTTATGTGGTACATCAACAAGCAGGGGGGAACCCACTCTGCAGGCTAGCCATGGCCCTTTGGAACACAGCCTTGGACAATGCAGGTCCATCTGCAAGTTCAATTCCTGCCAAGCAAACAAAACTCACTGGCAGATGACTTAAGCAGAAATCTCCTAGACCCACACGAGTGGCAACTAGAGCCCAGCACCTTCACCCTTATGATTCAGAAATGGAGGACCCCAGAGGTGGATCTCTTTGCCTCCCCCTGCAGTCACCAGCTCAGCAAATTCTGTACCAGGACACCACACAGCAGGTCCTGGAAAGTGGATGCCTATCCTTCCATTGGCCAAATCTTTCATTCTATGCCCCCCCCCGCCCCTTCTCTCAAGAGTATTGCTCAAGATAAGACAGGACAGACTAATGACAATTCTGATTGCCCCGGACTGACCACGCCAGCACTGGTACCCACTCCTGCACAGCCTGTCACCGGTGCTACCTTGGCACCTACACTAGAACCCAACTCTGCTCTCTCAGCAGGGGGTACACATCTTGCATCCACAACTGCAAACCCTAAATCTTGCAGCATGACTTATTCTTTGAGCTCTTCCCCAGTAACCAGCCTAAGCAAGCAGGTGCTGGACATCATTCTTGAAGCCAGAAGACCCAGTACAAGAAAATCCTATGCTGATAAGTGGAAAAGATACTGCTCCTGGATTCAGTCTAAAGGAGCGGACACCTCTGTCCTCCCTGTCTCTAATCCTGGATTACTTAGCAGATGTATTCCACAGAAGCCTATCCTTCTCCTCCATTAAGATCCATGCCTCTGCCATTTCAGCTCGTTACAACACTGAGCCCACCCCTCTTCTCTCATCCTCTTATCAAACAGTTCCTAAGAGGGGACAGTCAACTTAAGGCCACCTAGGAGAGCACCCACCCCTGCTTGGGACCTTAACTTTGTACTGGAAAAGCTCACGCTACCCCCACTTTGAGCCTGCAGTGTCAGCAGAGTTAAAATTCCTCTGTTGGAAAACAGCCTTGCGTATTGCCTTCACTTCAGCTAGGAGTGTCTGAGCTACAAACACTTATGGCTGTGGAACACTTCATTATTTTCCATGCTCTCAGGGTTTCCCACAGGACTAACCCTTCCTTTATGCCTAAAGTGGTGTTCAGTGTGGCTGTCAACCAATCTGTCCATTTCCCAACCTTCTTCTCTAATCCTCAAAATAATGGGGAAAGGATCCTGCACTCCTTGAACGTGCACAGACAGCTCAGATTCTACCTTGATAGGACTAAGACCTTCAGGAAATCTGACCAGTTACTTGTCAGCTTTGCACCAGGGGCAGAGGGCAAGGCCATTTAAAAGCAAACAATTTCCAAATGGATAGCACACTGCATCCATTTCTGCTACAAGCACCATGGGAAACCAACCCCTCAGGGGGTCAGAACACACTCCACTATGGCAACTTCCACCTCTACAGCATTCCTCAGGGGCATCCCTACCAGGGACATCCTGGACGCTGCTACCTGGAGTTCTGTACACACCTTCACCAAACATTACCACCTGCCTATCTTTTCTAAATCCAGGGTGGGTTTTGCAACAGCAGTCCTGCAAGGTATAGTAGTCAGCCCCAACTCTTCTTGACTGCCTCCACCCTTCTTCAGCTTTGGGAATCTACCCAAGTGTGATGGTTGCAACAGTGAAACACTAAGAAAATAGTAGTTGTGTACACTTACCATAAATGTAGATGTTCGAGTGTATTCACTGTTGCAGTCCTAATTTCCTTCCCTCCAGCCCCCTTGTCTCTCTCTCTCCTTTCTATGTCTATTACTCACCCCATTCAGGGGTATGGGTATTGGTATTTACTTTTTACTGGTGGTGTTTTCCCCACCATAACGTAGCTCCCTTTTGGGTGGCTCCTGACATTTGTGGCAAGAAAAACTATTGTAATGGCATTGGCTGCCTGTTTTTATACCCCTGACGACCTGACGTCAGTCCTGGAGCGACAGCAGCCGATGCAGAAATACTAAGTCTCTGGTATTCAGGCAGACTGAGGGCTACCTGCAGACAGATAACCCAAGTGTGATGACTGCAACAGTGAGTACACTCGAACATCTACATTTATGGTAAGTGTACACAACTGTATTTTCCAACAATTCTTACCCCTTCTAAAGATGACTACTGGGTAAGTACCTACCTTGTGCATGATATCCCTATCTGAAGTCAATAAATCCAAGTTTTTTACTACTGTTCAACTTTTTTGTTGCTTCGTATTTTGTTTGTCTTAATTAGAACGATATTATATTGTAACTGATGAAGTTTAGTCACTTTAGTAGACGAAAAGCACTTTGTTATTTGAGTTTGTTTTTACTTGTTTTATATTTATTTTATTAAATTTTGTGTGGATACAACAGTGCAGACTTCCTTAGTCTTTGTTGTCTTGATGGTAGTTTGATTTTACAGAGTTTGGAGTTGTATGTTTTAAAGTCCCCTATAAGCTTAACAAAGTAAACATGTCCAATATTTCCAGGTTTTTCTTGTTCTGCCATATTTTACAAATGTGATTGATGCTTTGTAACCCCACATTTATTCATTAATTTCCAAGTTGCTGTTTTTCTTCATGTTGATCTCCATCTCCCAGCTCCAGTCTGTTTCATTTCCAATGTACTCCTGGTTGTTGTAGTCAGCTGTTGTGCTTTTTTTTTCTGTCTCCCAAGCATTTTACTTTGAAACATTGGGTATGTTTCCCTGGCATAGTCTCTCTATCAGCCTTATTATCAAAAGAATAAAATTCAGAATCCCTTTGTTTGACAGCTCACTTTTTCTTGAACAAATATTGTATTTCCTGCTTAGCATGTTCTACATCAAAAAATGACTTTGAAGCTGTAGGAAAAAATATTCTAAGGATAGATTGATATAGCAACTTGAAATCTCACACCTGATTCTTGACGTTCCCTGATTACTGGAATACATTTACTCCTCCTGCCTGGTGTACAGTGAGTAATCATTTTCCACAAACATTCTGTTTTCAGTTTTATTGCTTTGTCCTGCCACAGTTTTGACAGAATCAGCTTTCTGCTTGGTAGGGTTGTATCTTCACTATTGTAGGCCTTGGCTGTTTCCTCATAGCCAGTTTTGGAACATATGCACAGTGTCCCCTTTCAAGTTAACAGCTCCTGATGTAGAATACCAATTCAGATGCTTATTTGTACTTTCTTAACGTAAAGTCTCTTCCTTCCAGTTTCAGTGGCATGGCAGAAAATTTCAGGTTTTTCCTACTTGTTTTGTCCTTTAATTCATAGGTGTTTACTGGGCTAACAACCACAAGGGCCTTTTTAAGCCTAGCCATGCATCCCGAATCTCTGACAAGTTCTGACCCCCTCGATAATTGTAAGCATGGGCCTGGGAGATGAACCATTTACAGGTTACCTGTTTGCGTTAGCGATATAGGTGCCAAACCAGGGATGAATTTCCAGTTTCCCCATCCAGTTGTCCAAGTTGCACTTAAATTGGGATAGGGAGAAACTCTGCTTCACATGGATGGGGAGCCTGTTCCATAGACGGGGTAGTCTCTGTGATACATACCTATCTCTCCAGCAGGTCCTGTTTATATTACAGGCAAGGTTTAAGTCTTTAGAATGAGTAATTCTGGTACTGTGTTTTGTGGATATGCAGGAGGTCCATCAGAGTGGGGTCTGACAATGCCCTGTATGCCAGACGTAGATCTCCCCTCAAAAGCCTGTAGTTGACAGAATACAGGGAAAGGGCCTTGAGGCAGTCATCATAGGACATATTACTTATGATATGTATTCTTTTAGTGAGAAACGTCTGTGGATGTTCCAGTTGTTGGATATGCCTGTTTAGGTACATACCTAAGGGGGCATTGTATTCAATGATAGGTCTGATGAATGCCGAATACAGTGGAACAATGACTTCCTTGGACTTAGATGCCATAGCTTTGTTTATAAATTGTGCAACATAAAATGATTTCCTCACCGCTGTAGACACATGATGATAAAAGGCTAGATTACTGTCTGTGTGTGTCCCTAAGTCCCTGACTACTGGGTCAACTCTAAGGGGTGTGCTGTCAGTAGGATAGTTACCAGGGATGGATTACTTCCCAAAGGATACTATTATGCATTTCTTGGCATTTAGTTTTAGTCCATGTCTCTAACACCAGTTGGTTGTCTGTATCAGCCCTTCCTGGAGAACATTTGTGTCAGTATGAGATTCAATGACAGCATCTAATTTGCAATCATCTGCAAATTTAGTCAGCTAGAGACCACTGACATTGGCCTTGACTTTTAAGAAGTAAATGCCAAAAAGGAGCGATCCAGAGGACTGATCCCTTTGGGGACTCCACTTGTGACTGGCCTCTTTGTAGAGGTGGACTCCCCAGTTCTAACTTCCTGGGTCCTGTGAGTGTCAGTTGGCTAGCCACCAGGTGATATACGGGTTTGTACCTAAGCTCTTGAGTTTAATGTTCGAGTGGGGAATTGTGTCAAATGCCTTGGCCAGGTCAAGGTAGGCAGTGTGAATGATTTTGCCCTCATCCATTGCTTTGGTGACCTTCTCAAAGAAGTCCACCAGGTTGAGTAGGCATGATCTGCCCTTGATGAAACCAAACTGGGTTGGGTCCAGTGTCTGGAGGTTTACTATATCTCTATTGATCATCTCCATGATAATTCTTTCCATGGCTTTACATACAAGACTAGTGAGACTTATGGGTCTGTAGTTTCCAGGGTCTGTAGATGGCCCACTTTTGTACAGAGGGATGATTGTAGCCTTTATCCATTCATGAGGCACTAAGCTTGTTTGGAGGCTAAAGTTAAACAGTAATTCTGGAGGCCCTGATAGGTCATGTTTCATGCTATTTAGAAGGCATCCTGGGATATTGTCTGGGCCCATTGATGCAGTGGTCTTGGTCTTGGAGAGAGCATTAAAGACCTGTTCCCTAGTGATAGTAGGGGGAGTTGTATTTGATATTTCCTAAGGGAAGCTTGAGGGGGAGAGAGAAGTAAAGTTGGAGCTGAATTTATCAGCCAGGAGATTTGCTATATCTTCTGGCTCAGTATATAATTATACCATTTTTGAAAGATTCATAAGTGAATATTAGGCTAATTGCTTTAAAGGGACAGTTTAAACCAAGCAAACAACCTGAGATCAAAATGAAACCCAGTACCATGTATCTATGAGGCAAAGACCTTAACTATTATAACAAACGACCATTCAGCAGTTTCATTCTTAGCCAGCTTTTCTTTATTTCAACTTCTGATTTTTGCAGTTTTAACAGCACATCTCCTCATCTAAAACTTCTTCCATTTTTTCTATCTTTTTGTTTGAGTTGATATACTCAAGTGTTTCATTTATTTTAATCAGCTCTGAGCACATTTGCCTTATTTTTTCATCTAGATTACTGGTAGTCGTAGCTTACATTAAAGCTGGAGCTTGAATTGTTTTTGCTGAACAGCTGCCAGATTCTTCCCAGTCAGTGTTTTCCCCTCCCATTTTGTGATTGATTTTCCTTCAGATTCTCTAAATTTCTTCTTTGCTGGCATCCAGGCAGTGCACTTACTAGTCAGTAACTGAAATTTACACAAGAAGACAAATTCAGTGGCTCTTTTTCCTCAGTTTCTGTTTTCACACTGGAAGACCTGAAATTATGCTGCTTCTCAGTGTGCAGCCATCTTGGTAAGTAGTCACCATAATGTTCTATGTGTGTTGTCCAATGTCCTTCAAGGATGCATCTGCAGTCCTTACAAATGGGTTGTCCTGTCGTCAGGCAGCCCTTCGGTCGGCCGGATTCCAAAGTCTGGGTCCGGCTTCGGCTGGTGTCGCACTTCACCCGACGTCATAGCTGCAGTTTTTCGGGTATAAAGGCATCAGCCGACGCCATTTTCCTCAGTCTTTCTTGCCGCGTGGCGCCCAAAGCAGAAGCTGTTCGCAAGTGCCGGTCGGTCAGATCCAGAGATTACTACTACCGAATATTACTTCGAAGACTTCTAAAAAGCTAAGTATCCCGTTGGGGACTCTTTCTTGCCTCAGCCGATGTCAGAGAAAGTGAATAACTGTTTATCTTGTGGGAAACAAATACCTCATAAAGATTTCCACTCCTACTGTATACATTGTTTAGGCCCAGACCACGACGTAGCAGCTTGTCTAGCCTGTGCTTCTTTTAACCGACGGATGCTTAGACGTCGGTCAGAGTTTGCTGAACAGATTTTCGGCTCTGATTTTGCCTATATTATGCCGTCGGATCCTCCGACAACGCAAATTACCAAAAAACGCAAAGAAAAGGACCGACACTCACGGTCCGCGGTTTCGGCCGAAACCGCGATTAAGCAAACCGCGAGTGTCTCGGTTTTGGCCGAAACCGAGCAAGCGGTTCTTTCTTCAGCCGAAACCATGCCTTCTACCGAGGCCTCCTCTAACCTGGTAGAATCGGCTTCTGAAATCCAACCTTCTGTTGCGGTTTCTCAGGAATTATCAGACACTATTCCCCTGGATATTTCAACCCCTGCACGTGGAGCTGCTAGGCCTCCTGCAGCCATGTCTATTAAGGCCTTTGCCAGGGCTAAAGCAGCCAAAGCTTCAAAAACGGTGCCTGCCAAACCCCCCTCTCACAGGCCCAGCACCAGCTCCCATATGCTTTCTTTGGCTGAGGATCTCATTTTTTTAATTCGTGGATCCCAGCCTCATCCAAACAGGGCCTCTCTCCCTCCTCCAGAAAAGAGACCTAGAGCAGAGCCCCCTGAGCCAGTATCCACAGATGATTCCTCTGATGACTCAGAACATACAGACCCTCCTGAGGCTCCTTATTCTCCTTACGAAGACTCTGATGCTGAAGAGTCCATCCCTTCAGCCTCTCCACCTGAGGAATTTTCCTTTGGGGAAACCTTGCATGCTATGAGGGAACAATTTCAGTGGCAGGGCCAAGATTTCTCAGACTCCAGAAAAAGGCTTAGAACCTTTCTACATTTGCCACAACATAGGCCTTTAGCTATACCTCCAGTTCTTTCTGTTGTAGATGATGCATTTAATGATGCTTGCACTGCTCCTGATTCATTACCTCCGGCTCCTGCTAAGCCCGATAGGTTCTACAGGGTCCCGGACACTCATCACCATTTACACAAGGCTCCTTTTGCAGATCCAGAGACTATCTCCCAGGGCCCTAAAGCTGTAGCAGCTACTTCTATTAAAAACCCCCTCCCCTCTGAAAGGGAATCTAGGTCCTTAGAGAGATGGGGTAAAAAAGTTTACACCTCTGCTACTTTGTCAGCTAGGGCTTTGAACTGCCAATTTCATATGATTCAATATCAAGAGTTTATGCTTGACCAGTTAACTAAAAAGCTGTCCTCTGAAGAATCTTTAGATAAAAAGTATGTTCAAGAAATGGTACATAACATACAGCAGGTTAGTAACCATTCTTTAAAATGTGGCTATGATGCACTGGAGGCTTCCTTTAGATCAGCCATGACTGGCACAGTTATCAGGAGACATGCATGGTTGAAAGAACAGGCATTACCAGACCATGTCAAATCAAAGCTTTTGGATGCACCCATTGACAAGGTCAATTTATTTGGTTCCCCTGCACAGCAGGTACTAAAAAAGATGGAAGAGAAGGCAAAATCTGTACAAACAGTGAAAGATTTCTTACAGGTTCAACCTCCAAGGTTTAGCAGGAACTGGCCCTCCAAGAATTGGTCCTTTCCGGACTCCTCTAAGACACAAAGAGGCAGGAATAGGTGTTCTAGAGGCAGAAACCAATCCAGGGGTGCCTACAGGGGACGCCAGTGGCAAGGTAACAACCAGCGAGGCACGGATGCAGCCACCACCACTACAACAACTCAATCACAGTGACTTGGCGGTGGCACCGCCTACCAGGGAACAACTAGAAGCACCCTTAGGCGGAAAGCTAACCTTATTTTCAAAGAACTGGCATTGCATCACAAGGGAAAAATGGATTTTGCAAACTATAGACCAAGGTTACAGGTTTCATTTCCATACTCTACCAGGAAAGAGAGGAATGCCAAACCTACCACCTACTCAAAGGGCAGAAGCTCTAAAGCAAATATCTCAACTATTAAGAATGAGAGCTGTGGAAAAGGTACCATCTATGGAGCAAGGAAAGGGATTTTACTCCAGACTCTTCCTGGTACCAAGAAAAGAAAACAAATGGAGGCCTATTCTAGACCTGTCCGCTTTAAACACATTCCTCATTGTTCCAAAATTCAAAATGCTGACCCTACAGCAGCTTCTTCCCATGCTGGGCAAGGAGTCTTGGCTGGTAACTCTAGATCTCAAGGAGGCATACCTGCACGTCCCCATACGACCAATTTGCAGAAGATACCTCAGATTTCTTGCAGGATCAGAGCATTATCAATTCTCAGCATTGCCCTTTGGCTTATCTACTGCCCAGAGTGTTCACGAAATGCCTGGCATCAGTAATTGCTCATTGCAGACTTCAGGGGATCCAAATTTATCCCTACCTGGACGACTGCCTGATACAAGCGGACAACAAAAGCAAGCTAACAGAAGACTTACAAAGAGTCATTTACCTGCTGCAAGCCCTGGGATATACAGTCAATATAAAAAGTCAAGGCTGATTCCATCCCAAAGAATAACCTTTCTGGGTGCAGAGCTGGACACATCAAAACAAATGGCATTCCTAACTGCAGAAAAGAAAGAGCAACTACCTCTCTACTTCTTGGCATTAACAAAGCAGAACCATCTAACTGCAAGAAAAGTGCTACAAGCCCTAGGCTTCATGGCATCCTGCATAATTCTGGTCCCTCATGCCAGACTGCATATGAGAAAGCTACAGTGGTACCTAAAGAATTTGTGGTCCCAACACAAGCACAGCCTAGAAACCAAAATTCCAATAATCCCATGCCTGAAGCAAGAGTTCCTATGGTGGGCTCAGGCCTGTCAATCAAACACAGGATTGCCCTTCTGCAACAGTCAACCAAGCCAAACCATCACGACAGATGCCTCAGACCTCGGTTGGGGGGCACACATGCTGGGCAAGTGCATACAAGGCCTATGGACTCAAGACCAGCTGCACCTGCACATAAATCTAAAGGAAATGCTGGCAGTAAAATTGGCAATCCAGTCATTCAGACCTTTTCTCCAAGAAGGTCAGTTGATGATAAGGACAGACAACACCACAGTTATGTGGTACATCAACAAACAGGGAGGCACACATTCATACCCTCTATGCCGGCTGGCACTGGACCTATGGGATGTGGCTCTGAGCTACAACATTCAGCTACAAGCAATTTTTGTACCGGGGAAGGAAAACATTCTAGCAGACATATTAAGCAGAACTACCACAGATGCCCACGAATGGATGCTGCATCCGGACATCTTCAAAGCCATCACAAGAGAATGGGGATTACCACAAATAGACTTGTTTGCATCCCCACTCAATCACCAGCTAAAGAAATTCTGCACAAGGACGTACCACCCACTTGCTTGGAAGGTGGACTCCCTATCTTTCAGTTGGAAAAACCTGACAGCATACGCATTCCCACCACTTCCTTTGATGCACAAGGTGCTTCTGAAGATCAAAGAGGAACATCCGAGGATCATTCTGATAGCTCCAGACTGGCCAAGACAACATTGGTACCCATTGCTGAGGAGCATGTCTTGGGAACAAATATGGGCACTACCCCTGATCCCATTACTGTTAACACAGAACAACTACAACATCCTGCATCCAAACCTGAAAACTCTGCAGCTAACTGCCTGGAACATTACATAAGAGCAATTAACCCAAATTTATCCCAAAGGGTTAAAGACATAATCCTGGAGGCTCGTAGACCTTCAACAAGAAAGAATTATGCAGCAAAATGGAAAAGATATCTCATTTGGAGTACTGCAAAGGGGAAAGACGTGACACTGGTGAACATAGCCAACATCCTGGAGTACTTGGCAGAGCTCTTCCATACAGGCCTGTCCTATTCTTCCATCAAGATACATGCATCAGCTATTTCAGCAGAATACAGCTTGGATCCTCCTGTCTTCTCTCATCCTCTGCTCAGACAGTTTCTGAGAGGAATTAAAAATGTAAAACCTCCCAGGAAACCTCCATTGCCAGCATGGGACTTGAACTTTGTGCTAGAAAAGTTGACACTTCCCCCTTTCGAACCAGCAGCAACAGCAGAATTACAATACTTATCCTGGAAGACTGCTTTCCTGCTGGCAATAACTTCAGCAAGAAGGGTCTCTGAACTACAGGCATTAATGGCAGTGCAACCCTTCCTGATCTTCCATCAAGATAGAGTGTCCATGAGAACAAATCCTACATTTATGCCTAAGGTGGTATCCAGAGTCTCTTTAAATCAGGCTATCCACCTACCTACATTCTTCCCCAACCCACAGAACAGGGGAGAAAGACTCTTGCATACCTTGGATGTACATAGACAATTACGCTACTACCTGGACAGGACCAAATCCAATAGAAAAACTGACCAGCTTCTGGTAGCATATGCAACAGGAAAGGAAGGAAAACCAATTTCAAGACAATCTCCAAATGGATAGGAAATTGCATTAGATTTTGTTACTCCTACCATGGAAAGAAAACTCCAGAGAACATCAGGCCTCACTCCACAAGGGCTACAGCCACTACCACAGCTTTCTTACGAGGAGTGGCTACCAAGGACATTATAGAGTCTGCTACTTGGACCTCCGTGCATACATTTGCCAAGCATTACAATTTACCTTTATACTCTAGATCCCGAGCAGCTTTTGCCACTGCTGTTTTGCAAGGGATCCTAACTACACCATAATCTCTACTCTTTTCCTCCTCCCCTAGTTTAGCTATGGTATTCTACCCATTTGTAAGGACTGCAGATGCATCCTTGAAGGACATAGTACAGTTTTGTACCTACCATAAATGTAGATGTCCGATAGGAATGCATCTGCAGTCAGGATTACCCACCCTCCTTCCCCTCTGAGGTACTCCTAGGGTATTTGCCATCCTTCAGCTAGCTTGGGGGGGATCTATTATGGTGTATTTGTTTGTATATATGTACATACATGCTTATTTTATGTGTTTGCTCTCTATTATTTGGAAACTTTGGCATTTATCCAAATTTAGCCATCCAAGAGGGCACCTGGCATCTGGGGCAAGAAACACTGAGGAAAATGGCGTCGGCTGATGCCTTTATACCCGAAAAACTGCAGCTATGACGTCGGGTGAAGTGCGACACCAGCCGAAGCCGGACCCAGACTTTGGAATCCGGCCGACCGAAGGGCTGCCTGACGACAGGACAACCCATTTGTAAGGACTGCAGATGCATTCCTATCGGACATCTACATTTATGGTAGGTACAAAACTGTACTTTTTCATTCTTCCTCAACTCCTCTCCCACCAACCCCTACCCTTTTCAACTAATGACGTCTGGAAGAGCAAGAGCTTATAAAGACACCACTGTGTCTTATGTTGAGTTCCAGAGATTGGTTTCTTTTACCAGGATTATTATAATGATGTTTCTTATATTATGTAAAACAGCAAGCAAGATCTGAGGTATGTTAGGAGATAGAGCATTATCAATAAGGGAGGAGCTCAAGAGTTCTAGTGGCCACAAGCTGTAAAAATTGGGCAAGTCAGATCTGAGTGTTGGAGCCACACCAAACTGTTGAGGAAGAGTGAAAATTTACAACACAGATGGAACGTTATGGTGAGTACATAACTTTTTTTTTACTCACCATCCAACCCAATACCATAGTCAAGGGTAGCTTTAATTGCTCCACTCTTTTAACAGTGAAGCATCTATGACACAAAAATATTGAGGAAGAGAGATTCCTGGATCATGTAAATAAACTCCATGGGCTAGATTGTTAGTACAACGACCCACTGTGCAAACATAATGGATGTGATTCTACATACATTGGAAGAGCGCTACATACTCCCTAGTGTTAATGTTCTCTCTGATATGGCCAGCCCAGAGATTAGTCTGCTTTGAAATAAAAATACAACCTGGAATCATAGCTAACCCTGGGATGTTCAGGAAATACTCATGAGACTAACTTACTACTATTAACTGATGACATTGCAAAAATTCTAGCCCCTCCTCTAAACCCTGAGAACACTGCTGCATATGCAGAATTGTTCACAGAAACCCTATACAAGCATGTTAATAGCTACATAGAGGCAGCTGTACTTGCCAGGAATAAGTGCAGAACTAGCTAAAATTAAAAACACCCAGGTGTAATCACATAATTAGGCTGTATAACTGAAGGAAGGCAATCCTGGATAAAATTATTGGGAGTAGCACACAGCAGGATAGAAGCATTCTCATCAAACTAAACAAACAACTCAAAAGGACAAAGTCTGCCAAAGTCAAATTAGGAGGAAATTTGGCCTCCAAGGACAAACAGAAGGCATTCTTAGGCTATGTCTACAACCTCAAAGGCAAGACGTAATTGTGTGCACAGTTGATTGCTAATGGATCCACCTATACTGAGCCAGAACATATAGCAAACCTACTGGCAGACAAATTCAGATCTTTCACCCTCTCAG
Organism: Protopterus annectens; assembly: GCF_019279795.1. Taxonomy (NCBI): domain Eukaryota; kingdom Metazoa; phylum Chordata; order Ceratodontiformes; family Protopteridae; genus Protopterus; species Protopterus annectens. The sequence continues at coordinate 292,861,368 of NC_056726.1, read as the reverse complement.
CCCCTGCTCCCACTAGGGAATGCCATTAAACATAGCTCTCCCTACTATCACTGGGAGCAGGTCTTCAATGCGCTGTCAAAGACCAAGAGCAGTGCATCAGTGGGCCACAAAAATATCCCAGCCTGCCTTCCAAATAACATGAAACATGACCTACCATGGAAACTACAGACCTGTAAGTCTCACTTGTATTGTATCTAAAGCTATGGAAGGCATTGTCATGGAAATTATCAGTAATGACCTCGGAAACCTTCGGACAGTGGACCTAACCCAGTTTGGTTTTGTCAGGGACAGTTCATTACTAGGAAACTGGTAGACTTCTTTGAGAAGGCCAGCAAATCAGTTGATGAGAGTAGAATGCTTAACACTGCCTGTCTTGACCTGGCCAAGGGATTTGACACAGTTCCACCACACAGGCATTTTTGCCAAACTCAAAACATATATATAAATCTGTATGTCACATGGTGGATGGCCACCTGTCTCTCAGACAGGACCCAGGAAGTTAAAATTGTGGCATCCACCTCTACAAAATACAGTCACTGGCAGAGTCCATCTGGGATTATTCTTGAGACCACTTCTTTCTGGCATCTACTTCTCTCAAGTCAAGGCCAATATCAAGGACCTCTCACTAATCACATTTGCAGATGATTGTAAACTAGGAGCAGTCATAGAATCCCCCATGGACATGAATGCTGTCCAAGAAGGACTGTGACAGACAACTGGTGTTAGAGACAAAGAATAAAACAAAATGCCAAGAAATATATAATAGTATCCTTTAGGATGCCATCCAGTCCTGGTAAATGTCATATTGACAACACAGCTGCTAAGGGCCATATTCATTTGAGATCAAGCTGAAATGCTCAAAACATAGGGGGGAATTTAATAAAGCCTACACACATTTTTTTTCATGTAGGAATCTCGCTGCAATACTTATATCAATGCAAACTTTTTAAGATTCGGTAAACGCTGCTGAGCAGTGCACAAACCCAGAAAATTCCGTGGTATGCAAATCACCTTATAAACAGGTGAGTCTCATGCAAATGAAGTAGGTAGAGCAATCCAACTAGCAGAAAGGCATCTGTGCAGACCCCGTGTCAGTGTCCATAGTGTATGCAGAAAAATTCCGCATACAGGAGTGTAGACAGACAAAATTGAGTGTAAAATTGTAGATATAGGGACATAAATCCCCTGGAAATGTAATACCACATACATATATGAGCAAACCTATTATTCTGTATGCCAGAAAGATTAAAGGGAATAACTGCTGCAGTATGCAAACGTGGTTTATAGAAAAAATAATTGAATACTATGTGACAGAAATGTATTACAGGACCTTGCATGGGGTCCCTACAATGCTGCATTGCTGCTGTTGCTAACATGATAGGTCTATGAAGTGTATAGTTTCCAGACTGTGAGTATGGATATGTTTATGTAAATAAGGTAGATTTGCTGAATAGCAGAAAGGAGTAATTGTGTTCCGCTTATCCCCTTCATGTAGGCTCTGAGACCCATGGTGATGTTTACACAGGATGTAGTTGACATCAGGGGGGTATGTCCACTGATTTCTAAGCTCTTTTAAGCTTCAGTGTCCGTGTTTGTGCAGTGCACCACCTTGCTGAATATGTCTGAAAACTGGATGTATTCAGTTAGAAGTTTTGACCCTTGTTTCAGCTATGCTGCAGCACTGTGCACAGTATCACACACTGAAATAGGGCTATTGAATGATAACAATTATATTGTAGGCAAGTGGAATGCATCATACTTAGCCAATAATACATTCTGCACCTACAGTATAGCTGTATAAAGTATGCATACACCCTACATTCTGATTTTTCCCCAATACTCTGCACCATTGGAGTACAGACTTGGGAATTTTGCCTACTCAACCTGGTTGACGTCTTTGAGTCACTCAGCAGAGCTGTGGATGAAGTTAAGGCAGTTCATACAGCCTACCTCGATCGGGCCAAGGCCTTTGATACCATTCCTCACTCAGGAATTATTGATAAACTCAGCAAACTAGGCATCAACCCCTATATCATTAAGTGTATTGCAAACTGGCTCACAGATAGAAACCACAGTGTGAAAGTAGCGGACTCCAAGTCAGACTGTGAACAGTCATGAGTGGTGTTCCCACAGGGATCGGTCCTAGGTCCTCTCCTGTTTAGCATCTACTCGGCAGAAGTCCCGGCCAACACAGAGAGACTCTGGCTGACCAAGTTTGCAGACAACTGCAAGCTGGGAACCATTATTTACTCCCCAAGTGATGCATACATCCTACAGAAAGGGCTCACTGAGACCAATGACTGGTGCTGAAACCATGGCCTTAATCTTAATGACAAAAAATGCCTCATCATCCCCTTTGAGAAAAACTCAGTTTCCACAAATTACGATGGGAGCCCACTGAACACCAAAGGCGTTATAAGAGATCTGGGGACACAGGTTGACAGCAACCTCTCCTTCAACCACCACATTGCCACTGTGGTCAGAAAGTTCTTCTATGTGGCACATCTCATTATCAACGATTTTGCATCCAGGAAGAAAGAGGTCATCATTTCTGTCTACTCACTCTGCTCTCCCTCACATAGCCCTGAAAATTATACCCTGCAGCTATAAAATTAACTTGCAAGTGTATAAAATACAGCTTAAACATAGTCTATAAATTGGTGCAAACAAATTAAAAATACAGCCAAACATACAACCATAGATAGCCCAGCTGCACTCGGGCTGGCTCCTCTCCCTTCCCTGCCCCCAATTTCCACCCACCTCCATTTAAACTAAATTTAGTCACTCCCTTCATGCTAAGTACCAATCAGCACCTCATACATCACTGAACAGCCCTCCCCTTTAACCCATTTCCTTTTCCTCCATTCTTCCACACCCTGTTAGCACACTCAACCATCAGAATTGGCCTGCCCCCCCTAATAAAATGCAAACAAGTAAAAAAATACTAATTACCCTACCTCCTATACTATTTCAATTTTACCATCTCACTGCCTATGAACAAACATGACCGTGGTGTTCACTGCCCAAATGGTCAAACAGCCACCCGCAACTTCACACATAACACCCCAGCACACCGAATCTACCACCCTCAACAAAATATCACCCCTGTAAATCCACAAAAATTAATCCTAAAGACAAAAACTATATAAAACTTATAAACAAACTCCTAAAGCTTAGAGTATCCTGTCACTATAACCTTATAAAACATGGGGACATCCATTCCAACCCTGGCCCACCCACACCGAATAACCTTCACTCCCCTACCACAACCCCCACAGTCAAGTCACCCCTTTCTACTCCCACTAGTTCCCTCCTAGCATTTCACCTAAATATTAGAAGTATTAACAATAAGATTCCCAACCTACACACTCTCCTAGTAACCCACTCCCCAGCCATTGTGTTTTAAAGGAAACCCGGCTAAAACCTAGTAATACTGATAATGAGATACTAACTCCAGGATATAATATTCACTGGTTAGACCGTACTAACCTAGTACTACTGATAATGAGATACTACCTCCAGGGTATAATATTCACCGGTTAGACCATACTAACCTAGTACTACTGATAATGAGATACTACCTCCAGGATATAATATTCACTGGTTAGAACATACTAACCTAGTACTACTGATAATGAGATACTACCTCCAGGGTATAATATTCACCAGTTAGACTGTACTAACCTAGTACTACTGATAATGAGATACTACCTCCAGGGTATAATATTCACCGGTTAGACTGTACTAACCTAGTACTACTGATAATGAGATACTACCTCCAGGATATAATATTCACCGGGTAGACTGTACTAACCTAGTACTACTGATAATGAGATACTACCTCCAGGGTATAATATTCACCGGTTAGACTGTACTAACCTAGTACTACTGATAATGAGATACTACCTCCAGGATATAATATTCACCGGTTAGACCGTACTAACCTAGTACTACTGATAATGAGATACTACCTTCAGGATATAATATTCAGCGGTTAGACTGTACTAACCTAGTACTACTGATAATGAGATACTACCTCCAGGATATAATATTCACCGGTTAGACCGTACTAACCTAGTACTACTGATAATGAGATACTACCTCCAGGATACAATGTTCACCGGTTAGACCGTACTCACCTAGTACTACTGATAATGAGATACTATCCCCAGGATATAATATTCACCGGTTAGACCATACTAACCTAGTACTACTGATAATGAGATACTACCTCCAGGATATAATATTCACCGGTTAGACCATACTAACCTAGTACTACTGATAATGAGATACTACCTCCAGGATATAATATTCACCAGTTAGACCATACTAACCTAGTACTACTGATAATGAGATACTACCTCCAGGATATAATATTCACCGGGTAGACTGTACTAACCTAGTACTACTGATAATGAGATACTACCTCCAGGATATAATATTCACCGGTTAGACCGTACTAACCTAGTACTACTGATAATGAGATACTACCTCCAGGATATAATATTCACCGGTTAGACCGTACTAACCTAGTACTACTGATAATGAGATACTACCTCCAGGATATAATATTCACTGGTTAGACCGTACTAACCTAGTACTACTGATAATGAGATACTACCTCCAGGATATAATATTCACCGTTAGACCGTACTAACCTAGTACTACTGATAATGAGATACTACCTCCAGGATTTAATATTCACCGGTTAGACCGTACTAACCTAGTACTACTGATAATGAGATACTACCTCCAGGATATAATATTCACCGGTTAGACTGTACTACAAGGAAAGGAGGTGGGATAGCAGTCCTTTACAAAAATACTCTAACTGTTAATATAGACACCATTCAACCACCCCAATTCAATAATGCAGAACTCCTCATAACCAAACTACAGATTAACCAGACCAAATGCTTGAACATCGTCTGTGCTTACATTCCGCCAGGCAACAACTTAAATACCCTTGAGGATATCCTATACTGGTTATCCACTACCTATCCCAAAGAAACCATAGTTCTTGGTGACTTCAATACCGACTGGCACCCCTGCTCCTCCAAACACCCCATCACCCCTATAAACTTATCTGGGTTTAAACAGACCATAATCTCTCCCACTAGGATAAACAAACTGACCAAAAGGGAAAAGTATCCTAGATTGGATCCTAGTTAATAACCAACCCCAACTGTACACAGCTGGCACTCTCCCTGATGACCTTAGTGACCATTTACTAACCTATATCATAAAACATAAGGCAGGAAACCCTCACCAAACCAAATATAAAACACTTAGAAACAGGAAAAACTTTGACACTACTATATTCCTAAATGAACTAAAAGCAATTGGCTGGTCAAAACTAAAAAATCTACAATTAGAAGAGGCTATAGCTCACTTTAACACTAAATTCCTAGGTATCCTTAATTCCCATGCTCCAGCACGTACGATAAAATCTAGATCAAACACATCACCATGGCTCATAAAAGATACCAAATCTAAAATCAAAACCAGAAACAGAGCCTGGGCCAGCTGGAGAACAACTAAAGCCCCACTTGATCATCTAAAATATCGTCAACTCAGGAATGATACAAAAAATCTCTTTTACTAGGTAAAAATAGCTTCTACCAAAATCTCCGACAAAAATACCAAACCAACCATCAAATGTTCTGGGCAGGCTTAAATCAAGTACTTCATCCAGGTCATTCTACTATCCCAACCCTGGCTAACCACACCCATAGTTCCCCAGAGACTGTAGCTGGCGCTTATAATAACTTTTTTCTGAAACAATCCAATCCCTAGCAAATCAACTAACCCCCACAAACTTAAACCACACCCCTAATCTACCCACTAATCACCCCCAATTTAGCTTCCAACTGATATCTACTAGTTTTATCAAAACACTTTTAAAAAAACTAAAACCTACCACCCCCGCTGCTGACCTCCTCCCTGCAGAGTACCTACAAATAGCTGCAGATGCCATTGCATATCCCATATCTATGATTATCAACTGAACCTTATCAGAAAGTGATATATCTCCTCCCTCTGGAAAATATCCCATGTCATCCCACTCCATAAAGGTAGTAGTTCTACAGATATATCCAACTATAGACCCATTGCCATTCTTTCCCCACTAGCAAAAATAATGGATAAATATGTACACAAGCAACTAATGCAATACCTTACACAGAATAACTTCCTGTCCAACTCCCAGTATGGTTTCAGGCCATATCACAGCACCACCTCAGCCCTCCTTTCCTTTACTAATGCCATAAACCAAAACAGGAATGACAATAGGCTATCATCCACCCTCTTTCTTGACCTATCAAAAGCCTTTGACATGGTTAACCTTGAACTTCTCATTCTTTCTCCAAAATCTATTTCCCTCAATAAGCACACAATTCAGTGGCTCCAGTCCTACCTGACTGGTAGACAACAGGCGGTATTATGGCAGGGCAAACTCTCCAGCCAGCTACCTCTCACACTTGGTGTCCCTCAAGGCTCCATACTAGGTCCACTACTCTTCTCTATTTTTATCAACAATCTTCACACTGCTATCCATAAAGCTACCTGTCTTCAATATGCAGATAATTCCACTCTGATCTACTCAGCCACCTGCCCATCCAAACTGCAAATCCTAACCTAAAATACATTTAACACTATTGAGAGCTGACTTGCTAACCAACGCCTACTGCCAAACCCCAATAAAACTAAGCTACTACTCTTCACCCCTACTAGTAGATCTGCCACACTTTCATTCTCTGTCATGTCTAACAATGGTACCACTATCTCCCCAGATCAACACAACAAACTTCTAGGGGGTTATCATAGACAATCATCTCAAATTTGACCTACAGGTCAACAAAACCATATAGACCATCAATAAGAAGCTTGGATCACTGTATAGAAACAAGACATTTTTAACCCCACTGGCTAGGACTGCAATCGCCCAGTCACACCTACTCTCTTATATGCCTCACCTGTACTCTCAAACCTCAACAAATCTGAACTAGGTAAGCTGCCCCATAGCTACAACCATATTGCCAGATTTGCCACTGGCTCCACCTACAGAACCCACCACTGCCAGAACCTGGAACAGCTAGAGTGGCTAGAACTGCCCAGCTTAATTAAATTCAAGCAGCTCTTAATAGCGCACAAAATTCTGTACCACCCTGAGGATACCCCCCTCACTTATAAATATTATTAAGCCATATAGCAACCTGAGATCCCTATGGTCAGCCAACAAACTACTGGTCCAAACCCACAAAGCTAATAACTCTGCTGGTGAATCCCTGTTTGCCAACTTTGTTGGCAAAACCTGGAATTCATTGCCAAACTATATAACCCTACAATCCTCCAAAAGTCTCTTCAAAAAAAAAAAAAAAAAAAACCTCAAGCAGTATCTCAAAGTAAACTGGCTTTGCCTATGTACCAAACCTGATTAAGTTATAAACTGAAAGCATAATCTGTAAATATCATAACATGCATCTACGTCACCAAGCTCTATATCCAATCTGACGTCGCTTGCTTTTAATTGTATCTGTCCATGAAAATTGTGAGTCCCTACTAGGGAACACTACTAAACCATTGTATATAATCACTTTGTTTTATATTTTTTAATGTTATCTAACTTCTTGCGTAATCTATGTAAGTTTGTCTATTTGGAGCTTTTTTCCCCAGGCCTCTGCTGAAAATGGACATGTATCCAGCCAGACTATCCTGGTAAACAAATGTAAATTAAATAACTACTCTTCCCTCATTAGACCAATCATAGAGTATAATGCCCCATTTGGCATGTACCTCACTAGACATCTGCAACAGCTGGAGAGGCCACAAAAGTACCTCATGAAGAGGATCCTAGGCCTTAAACACATGTCCTACACAGACAGACTAAAAAAACTCCAGCTATTCTCCATCTCATATCATTTACTAAGAGGCGATCTCTGTTTGACTTACAAAGCCATGTCTGACCCAGCTCTGTTACCAGGTGATTGCCTCTTAACCAATCTATGGTTGTGAAATGCTAACTGCAGCTAACACAGCTGATTTGCAGTATCATCAGCCAATGACATGTAACCACTGAACAAGATATCAGGCTTTCATGCAGATTAGAAGCCCTTTCTGATATGTTGTGCTGGACATTACTGGGGTCAAGAGACTATGTCATTGCAGAGGGTAGGTCTGTAGCAGCTACTTTTACATGCAGATGTGTGTGCTACAGGCTGAAGCTGTTGCTGCAGGCAGTAGGCATAGGCAGAGAGTGTGAACACTTTGAAGGACAACAAGCTGTAAGAGTAACTGCGAGAAGTGTGTCAGCCTTGTTGTAGAGGTAGAGCCAGAGTGAGGATACCCATTCCATTCAAATTAAGGCATGTGTTTAAGGTATGTTAGGCAACATGTTTGATGTGTCCTTGAGCAATATAGGAGGTAAATGTACCATTAAGTCAGCCATCTGGGCAACTGTCAGACCATATGTTACAGTCTGCTACTCATCTGGAGCTTGTATGCTGGCAGTTCTTGTTACTAGCAGGAGCTTCATATGTGTATGCTACTTGTGCAGCAGTCCTAATCTGTAATATAATTATGCAAGGATTGTGTGCTGCAATTTAATATTAGTTGGCCTCATTTGCATTGCCTAAGTTAAAATCCTCTGTGAATACATATTAATGCATGCCCTGTCACTTTATGCACTTATAGTGTTGCTATAGGGATATGTGAAGTATGTTCCTATCTGCAGGCCTGTTACTTTCATCAGTGAAAAGCAGACATTTAATTTGAAATGCATTATTTGCAAAAAGAGTGCATGACTCATTCATTACTTGCTGGCTTCATGATAATGTAATTTAAATGCTACATATCACTGGATTTGAACCCAGGACTGTGTGTGTGGCAAAACTTCCTGCTTGCAAAGCATTTAACAGACTGAGCTACTGAATCACTGTTACAGCAGGTATATTTGTCAAAGTATAAGTGCAGACATATACAGGCTGTGACATACTTTTTTTTACATCCATCATTATGTGCATGGCTTTATATGGATGTACAGTATTTCTTCACCAGAGTCCCAGTTGAATGTGTATGTTTCCGTTAATGTTTTAGGAAGTGTATTTCTAAATATTGCTGATAAAAGTGCACATTTACCTGCTGTTAGAGCCCTCACTTACAGCCATTATTCTGTGTCTGGCTTTCTACTGGTGTACTCTTGCACCAGACTCCAAGTTACATTCCCATTTTTTCCATTACACTTTTAGCAAATTTGCTCCATGAGCTGCATTGTGCAGCTCCACTTAAACACGTTTAGCACTGTAACTTGCAGTTACTATGTTTTGCTTAAACCACCTGTTTTAATTAACAGCTGTGTGGCATGGCAGGTTAATGCAGTGGTCTGCAGGTGCAATGATCTTGGGTTCGAAATAGGGGACAGGTGTTTATTATCATTTAAAACACATATTAATATAGCTCTATTTAGCTGAGTCGAGTGAAGCTGTGCGATGCACCGTGTTTTTGCAGTGTCATGCAAAAAATCTTTAAAGAAAAGAAAAAAGGGTGGCTAGGACAGTGGTAAAATGGGGTGCAAGCAGGAGCAAAAACATAGTGAAAGGCAGGTAGGTAAGTGCAGGAAGGGTGTAGGAAAGAACCATAGCTATCCATTTATTGTACAATAACAACTGTGCACTTTGACAGAATTTGTAGATGCATTTGAACTCTCACCCCAGAGAGAGGGGTGAGAACAACATAATTGCATTGTCAAGTCAGTTGGACCAAATTACGTGTGTCCAGTGGACACATGGGAAATGGAGAGCTATGTATGGGGCTTTTTTTTTTTTTGGGACAGGTGTTCTTTTTTTAAGGTGAGAGTGGAATGTTGGGGAAGGGACATAGGTATATGTGGGGGAGGTAAGTTGGGAAGGTGAGGAAGCTTTTGTAGACAGACAAGATGGCAAACAGGGGTGGTGTGTGACACGAGTGGAATGAACAGCTTGGATGGGGAGGGTGTTGTGGAATTACAGTCTCATGTGCCTCCATAAGGTAGCAGCATGACTCAAATCCCCACCCATGGGACTGTCAGCACTACTCCATCACTGCCCCAGTGATGGCAGTAGTGGAGTCTGGGCAAGACTGGCCCACCAGGGTGGCCAGCATTCCCTCCATCCAGCCTAGGCAGTGTCCAAAACCATGGTACACAGTCTTGCACACCAAACCTGGCAGCTCATAATGGGTGACAACTCCCCCTCCACCACTGTTCCCAGAGGAGGCCCCAGCCCTGGCCTGTGGGGCAGAACTACCCAACCCCACAGGTAGTGCAGGCACAGCAGAGGGCACACCACTAGGCTGGGTCCCAGATGTAGTGGGGCCCAGTGCCATGGCCGGAGGAGGCAAGGTAGGTGGATCACCTGGAACTGGCCTACCTTGTCTCATTGTAGTAAGTTAGTTATAACAATAAGGTAAGGTTAGTAATAACCAAACCAATGTTAGTATTAACATAATGCAACATAATATTGATTAATCCAAATATATATGTTAAGAAATATTATGTGTAACGCAACATTAAATAATGTAACAGTATGTTAACAACAAGCCAGATTAAAATAACCAATAAGGCCAACAAAACAGCTAGTTTAACAGAATATATTAATATTAAATCATAATTATAAGAAACAATAATAAATTAAAGACGATATGGGGTGGGGAGAGAGAGAAAAACATACCATTAGTGATGTCACAGATGATATTCATACACAGATTGCTAATACATACTTCTACAGGTGTGCAGTGTCAGTTGTGAGTAAAGTGACTTCAGTTCTACAGATGATGTAGCATGTATGTACCTCTCAAGCTGTTGTCATGAGACAGTATGGACCAAGCAGTAACAAATGCAGGTACACAACTACATAGAACTGTTTCACATAATATGCATGTATATGACTACCAAGGTGTTCTGTAAATGGATTTGAAAATATATTGCATTCCAGGTACTCATGTATCTGCTAATCATGGATCAGCTAGATTGGGTAGTTGAAATTACATTACAAAAAATCATGACAGTTGAGAGGTATGTTTGTGTAATTAAGCAGACTAGACAGCTGTCATGTTTTAGGTGGCAGGCACGGGATTAGAACCTAAAAGCTGTGACTGTAGGGGACATCTGCAAATAATGTAACAATTGATTGCAGTGACATTAGAAAAGATGTGCAATTAATATAACCCTACAGCAAGTATTTTCACACAGTTATGAAACCACAATTCTGCTTTACACTTTATGGGTATTGTTGCTTTGAATCTGTGAGGTATACACACAATATCTGCCCATAAAATGAGCTACCTCATCCATATACTCTGCTCCTGTAGTGGGAGGAAAAGAGAGCATTATGTGATTGAAAGTGGCCTGCAGACAGCCTTGAACCATACTGTGGGTTATGCAATACATTTATCAAGCAATTACTTTTGCATTCTACAGTTAACTGCAGTTTTACAGTTGAATGCAGCAACATTAGAACAGGCATGCAATTAATACCGCCCTACAGCAATTACTTTGACACATTTGTTATGAAACCACAATCCTGCTTTACACTTTATTGGTATTGCTGCTTATAATCTGTGAAGTATACACACAATATCTGCCCATAAAGTAGGCTACTTCACCCATATATTTTGTTCCTGTAGTGGGAAGAAAAGAGTATTATGTAACTGAAAGTGTCCTGAAGACAGCTTTGAACTGTATTGTGGGTTGCTCAATACATTTAACAGACAAGTACTTCTGAATTCCTTGATTTATTTCAGTGTAACAATTGACTGCAGTGAAAGTACAACACACATGTACTGAATACAGCCCTACAGCAGTTATTTGCACACAGTTATCAAACCACAATCCTCCTTTACACCTTATTGCTTATTGCTGTTGGTATTATTACACTAGAGTTTTTATTGTTTACTGCACTACAGTCATCATAAAAAATCCGTACTTACCACACTCACAGCACATCCTGGCCAGGCACCCGGCATGAAATTGCACATTGCAAGCCCATTCAGAAGCAGCTGTTGGAACAAGCACACCATTATGCATACCAGTTTTGCACAGATTCAATTTGTATTTTAGTAAAGTAGTAGCAGAAATACTTAAATATGTGTGGGGTATGCCAAGCCCCAGCTTCTTAGACCCAGGTGTCCAAGGTTTCTCTCTTCCTTCACTTCAGGTCATCATAGTGGTGATGATACTACTCACCATTGTGGAGGATACCAGTAGCACTGGTAATATCCATGGCCAAAAGATCCCAGACCTCAGCCTTGCATTCTGTGCCATGGTAATTGCCCTGCAACAGCCAAGGTCAGTAATTCTGGACCAGGAGCTCAACAAACACTCTGGACTCCAGCACACCCCACCTCTGCACCCAAAAGCTTGCACCTTCACCAACACCACCTGGCATATACAGATAGTAAGACTCCAACAAATAGTGCGGAATTCCCACCTATTGGCCTTAATATAGGCTGTTTTCCCACCCTTACATGTCATACTGAAACATTCAAAAAAGTGCAGCATTGCTTAGCATTGCGTAAACTCACACAACCATGTTGTAGCAAAGCTTAGCAACACGCAAACTGGAGTAGAAGTTAATCATGTTTAAGCGGTTTTCCTACTGTAACAATTTTGTTTTTAAATTAAACAAAAAAATTACATAACGTTAAACTAAAGAACGCATATGACTGCTTAGGACTCAAACCCAGGACCTACTAAGCCTTAGGCCATGACTCTACCCAATTATCTAAATTCATAGGTTCATAGGTAGATACTAGGCTATCTGCCCTAGGGCATTTATAAGCCTAGCCAGAGTGTATTTGGCTTCCGCCTCCCTATTAGATTAGCTACTGTGCCTCTGTAAAGTAGGTCACAGAAGGTACCCTTTTAAGATTAGTTTACTGTGCCTCTGTCTAGCAGGGACACACAAGAGAGCCCAGGGGTGAATATGCAATTTCCCATCCACGCGTCCAGATTTCGCTTGAAGAGGGTCAGCGAGGGACTATGTCTAACATGAATTGGGATTCTATTCCAGAGTGAGGGGAGCCTCTGGGAAATGAATCTGTCCCTCCAGCATGTCCTATTTATTTTTGTGCTAAGGTTTAGGTTCCTGGAGCATGTAGCTCTAAGGGATTTTTTGAGGTGGAGCATGTCCATTAATTCTGGGTTTGACATGGCTTTGTACGTCAAGCATAGATTGCCTCTGAGTAGGCGGTAAGCAACTGAGTAGAGCTGGAGTTTCTTTAGTCGAGCTGCATAGGACATCTGTTTATAGCCCATGATCCTCTTGGTGAGGTACTTTTGGGTTCTCTCCAGTTGCTGCAGGTGTCGGGTAAGGTACATCCCAATTATAGGCCTGATGAGTGACGAGTAGAGGGGCACAATGACCTCTCTTGATCTAGATGCGAACCCTTTCGTGATAAGGTGGGCTATATAGAAGGTCTTTCTAACCACTTTGGCAATGTGATTATCAAAGGAGAGATTACTATCTACGCTGGTCCCCAAATCTCTAATTACTTCTTCCGTACTTAATGGATTACCACCTATGTGGTAATTTGTGGGCACCTTGTTTTTCCCAAAGGGGATGACTATGCACATTTTAGCATTTAGCTTGAGGCCGTGGCTCTGGCACCAAGCATTTGTCTCTGTGAGACCCTTTTGGAGGATGCTTGTGTCAGCTGGAGATTCGATTATGGCCCCCATTTTGCAGTCATCTGCGAACTTTGTCAGCCATAATCCCCCCATGTTAGCCTGAACCTCAGAGAAGTATATACAGAACAAGAGAGGTCTCAGAACTGAGCCCTGTGGGATGCCAGTTGTAACTGGTTTGGATTCGGACATGGCACCTGTGATTCTGAACATGTGGATATTATGAAAACTAGTATACCTTTGCATATACAATTAAGCTACCTATTAGCATCGCTAAGCACTGTGCCACACAAACAGGCTTAAACATAACCAGAAATAATTACATCCTGTTTCTATTTTTAGATGTCTAGCCAGGTGTATGCTGTATAGATGTAAGTGCAGTTCAGCACTGCTGTACTCGCACTGCACTGCTCTGCTCAAATGGACATTAAAAAATAAGAACAAAATTTAGAAAATTAAAACACAAAATATTAATTCACACACATTTCAACACTAGCAGGGTACATTACAGGGATTCTTACCCTGTACATAACATCTGTCCAGGAATGCCCTGGACAATCCAAAACCACACGATAGCCCCTTAACTACTGCCTGCATGGATTCAATACTCCTGTTACTATGCTCTCCCTCAGCAGCACATCATGATTAATATGCATGGCATTCTGCCAGGGGAAATTGTGGCCATATACACAGGTACATTCAGTGTAGACTCCACACAGCACCTACATGAATTTTACTGAATCCTGGGGGATACTCTTTTTGAATCTATATCATATGAGTGAATCACACAAATTGCAAACACTCATAATATCGAGCATACTGGACCTAAAAGTGCTTTTTCTGAGATCACGGCACAGTGAAGAATGGGATAGTAGCCCTTTCCTCACTGTAGTGCGATCTTGGAGTTGGAATATATATTTAGCGGGGGGTGTGGTGGGCACAGCCCACCACAATAGGAAGTTCGAGGTCTGGTACGTTCGATATTATGAGTGTTCACAATTTGTGCAATTCGCTCATATGATATAGACCCACTCTTTTTACACTAAGTGTTTGCATGCATCTTTAGGCATAAGATCCCTTTTTTGTGTCAAAACAAAAATTTACTTTTTCAGCATTGACAAAATGCACACATTTAAAATTTGCTTCCAAACATGGAAAACAAAACATAGAAAACCATATTTATGGCATTAATTTTTATGTTTGGGCTTGAGGTGCTTACCCTATGGGTTCCAGCTGTCAGTATGCTGTATAACATGGGTAAGTAATTACCTAGTAATTATGCAATTGACAAAATGCTATATTAACAGTTTTAAAACAAAAATAGTATTTTGGTTTTATTTGCCAAACTGTTAATTTCACAGTTTGGCAGTTGCATAACTAATATATAATTACTTACCAATGCCAGTACAACAAAATGAGAGCTAGATCCCATAGTGATGTAAGCACTTCCAGCACATCCATAAATATTAATGCCATAAATATGGCTTTGCATGTTTAGTCTTCCATGTTCAGAAACAGTTTTCAGAATTATTTTATTTGTTAGATATGTAACAAAAGCAGTGTCCCAGTGGAGTGAGAATCACCCTCCTAAAGGGTGGGAATAAACAAAAACACTGCTTAACTCACTCTTGTCTTCCTCCTCTGTGAGAGTTTACCCGATCCTAAGCTATCAAATTAAGGGGTATGTTCAATATCAAAACATTATAGGATTTTTATTAAAACATTAGAGAATCTTTATTAAAAGACCTCAAGTTTTATTAACTAATCCAGGTTTATTAGGTATTATGAAGCATATATATTAAGCTCTAAATTGCCTTCTTTTGGGGATGGTCGTTTGCCTCGCATCTAACTTTAAGGAAAGAGGTTAAAAATGGCTAGGAGGTGAAATCTCTGTAAGCCAGGTCTCTCAGTTTGAAGTCCCAGTTCCAAAGCTTATTAGTCTGGCTGTTCTCTGTCGAACCTGTGGGTAAAGAAATTTAAACAGTAAACAATTGTTAAGAAAAAAATCTCAGAAAACCTCTGAGATTGATCGTTCATTCATTAAACACCTTTATCGCTATCTTAACAGAAAGAAATCTGAGCACTGTTCAGTGCTGATCAACAAAGGGAAATCCAGCTCATAGCAAAATTAAGGGACATGTCTGGTTTAATCCACCAATCGTGATGCATGTGTATGTGAATGGCAGCTACCTTTATTGCGTAATAGTTAATGACGTGGTGTGGATGCCCCAGTTTTCCTTGCCTATATTTAGTTTAATATACCTTTGTGTTGTGCAACATTTTAGTCCAAAGAACATTTTACATTTCTCAAGTAAAAGTTTCCAAACACAAATCCAGTTAGGTAGGGTCCATGTGTATAAAGAAGGGAGAGGGACCTACTTCAGTTTTATGTAAGAGTGAAAGATCCCATTTCGAGGGATCTCCCCTTGTGTATGGTGGCTGGGGGAAATACAGTTTTTCAGTTCTCTTCCAGTTCTGTTGGAACCTGGATTACTTTAAAAAGGTTCTGGTAAATTATTGTGAAAACCACGGCTATCCACAAGGTTCAGAGCCTTCATCAGAAACACTTCCTGGGGTTAAAAGTACCCGTTCTGAATTTAAGTCAATTTTAAATACGCGTAGATAAAAGTTACTACTCTCCAGAGAAACTAATTATTTATTTTATCATTCATTGGTCAACTGTCTATTTAATTAGGTATAAAAGTTTGGGAATACAACATACACAGTTTTTTTGTTTCTGAGGAAGGTGTTCGAAAATGTACTGTTAGTGTCAAGCGTTAATAAATTGTTCCAGTGTTTGGATACTTGATTCCGGTCTCATTCCCTTATTTGGTTCTCCATTGCGAACTATTGTGTGTGGTCATAGTTATTTTTTGCTCGCTTTTCCATCTCTTTGCTGGTCCTTGGTCTTGTTGAGATGGCGGAGGTACCAGGGGCAGAGGCCGAGAATTAATTCAACAGTGGTGACAAAGGAGAATTAAGGAAAGTTATCGGTCAGCTTTCCCAGTTGGTGGAGTTATTGACACCTGTGTGCCACTCAGTTGTTTCTCTTGTTTCTGATCGAACTGTAATATCTGGGAGGAACATAACGCAACGTAATGACTCAATTCCTAATCCGGTTTTTGACTTTCATAACGCCAACGGTACAGCTTCAAATGCTAATGCCAATGGTGAAACCAATGCTTTTGGACAACATTCCGACGATGAATTCGATGAATTTCCCCAACTTTTGTGATGTAGCAGGACTATACAGGGTGAAACATCAAACGGACATAACTTGGATTCTCGTGGACAGTCTAATGCTCCTAAAGAACGAAACAAACAGAAAAAACAAGGTGACTTTTCTCACATTGGCAATGTTATAGATTATAGTACTTTTTTGGAAAAGGAATTTTTCCTCCATTTCTCGGCTTCAAACTCTGGTAGTTCTGAGAGTGTTACGCGAACTTACAAAGAGAATTTGGACTTATTATTTTTTTATATGGACAAATTTAAGAGATTGGGGTGTGATTCTTTATTTCTGAATGAATGTTTAAAGAAAAATATAGTCCCAAAAGGTTTGCGACTTTGGAAATTCCCTAATAGGGTAGAAGAAGGTTTAATATTTCACAAAGAATTATTACAAATATTTGACAATTGTGGTTTAGAAGTGGTGAAAGCTATTATATCAGAAAATGAGAGGGTCAGAACTTCCCAACTAACTAAAATGAATGTGATTAATACAAATATTATCAATGATCTCATGTTTACTGTAGAATCTGAAAAAGTGTCATATTACAACATTTTTGCACAGGTTGAGAAAGAATGTATTAACAACATGAAAAGGAAGGTTGGAAAATTAGAAAGGGACATCAGAGAATACCGTCTTGGGACTGCTTATCCTAAGCCTAGACCCTTTAATGGTTTTCACAACCAAATAGACAGAGATTCAAATAGTATGACAAAAGCTGCTCCATTGAATGAATGAGAAAGGCAACAAGAATTTGATGAATGTAATGCTGAAGTCCCTTTAGAGTTTTTTCCCCCTCTCCGGAGGTCCGACAGGTTACGCAATCGGAACCCGGTATCTTACAATTACAACCCCAATCATTATTACAAGGGGAATTACAGAACGTAAAACAATCTGAACCCCTTACATATATACAACAGCGTGGGAATACTTTTGAGTTCAACAACTATAACATTTTTAATTATAGTTCTATTGATATTCAATTAGATCATTTTCAGTTGTTTTCAAAAGGATTCAAATTCATCCCTACCAGAAAAGCTAGTGTTCCTAAGGCTATTGTTGATTTGAAGTTGTTTTTAAGAAAACAAAATTTAACACTCATTTTTCAGGATCAGGGGACTACAGCTCACATGACTTCACTCAAAAAGAAAAGTTCTTTCAATCCCCTTTGCACCCTCAGTTGAAAAACTTGGAGAATTTATTAGAAAGGGAGATTAGAAATACCATAAACACACACAAAGTATTTTCAAACTTATCCAGTAGTGAAAATAGTTTATTAAATTCTTTGAAAAATAATAGAACTATTAGAATTATGCAACCGGACAAAGGGGGTGGTACGGTCTTGATGGACATGATTTTGTATGAATCCAAGATGAAGGACTCTTTACAGGATACATCCAAGTACTCTAGTGCTTCTATTAATGAGGTAAACATTTCTAAATCAAAAATCAATTTGCTTATCAATGATTTGTTGCTTGAAGGCTCCATTGACTTAGATATGTACAATTTTTTGTACAATAAAAATCCCAGGGTTCCTACAGTTTTTGGTATCCCCAAGGTCCACAAAGACTCTGACGATCCACCTTTACGTCTAATAGTGGCCTCGGATGGATCCATCACCACCCCCTTAGCCAAATTCATTGATGTGAAATTGAAGAAACTTTCCTATTCGAGTCCCACAGTATTAAAAGATTCATGGGATTTTCTTAGGCAAGTAAAGCCCCATTTATTTTCTAATGATATTATTTTTGTTACTCTAGATATAATTGAACTTTTTGGTAGTATACCACATGAAACTGGTCTTCAATGGTTGGAAGAAAGTATGAGGGCAAGTGGTAATTTTTCCCCAGATGACTTCAGGGTTTGTCTCTTATTCATGGAAGTTATTCTTAAAAACAACTTCATGTATTTTCAAGGAGAATTTTTTAAACAGGAAAGGGGAGTGGCTATGGGGGCTAAGTGTGCCCCCACTTATGCCAATATCATACTTTCATGGTGGGAGAATTTATATATAAACAATAGTGTATTTGCTAAGAGTTGGGTTCTGTATAAACGTTTTCTCGCTGATATATGTATATTTTGGAATGACACAGAAGAAAGATTTTTTGAATTCCTTACATATATCAAGGGGACAACAGAATTTTTGGATTTTACTTACACCTTAAACAAACATGAGTGTATTTATTTAGACGTATCTTTGAGAAAATTTAATAACATCTTTTCTTCCAGAGTACATCGGAAAGAAACTTTTTCAAACTCATACCTTCATTTCAAAAGTGGGCACCCTTTTTTTTCAAAAAAAGAATCTTGTTAAGGGACAGCTGGTCAGGACTAGCCGTATGACTTCAGAAGACTCTGAATTCATCAGGGACAGTCATTTTGTCATGAATATGTTTAGAGAGAGGGGTTATCCTGACCATTTAATTAATGAGATGTACTATGAGGTGCAGGAAGGTAGAAAGGGAAGATTTCTTCCTATTTTGGGTCAGGAAGAAAATGTTTATGTTCATTTTAATTCTCCCGAAATGAATACTAATAATTTGGAACAAGCATATATTATGGAATATACTGGGGATTCATCTGTTATAAAACAAATAGTTAACAGAGAATGGGATAGGTTTAAACAAATTTCAGACTTGCAATTTGTCAACTCTCAGCCTTTAAAATTTACATACAGGAAAGACAAGAATTTTAAGAATCTTTTTGAGTTTGGGAGTGGCAATCACTCAATAAAAGGATCTCGTAGAGCTGGTACATTTAGATGTGGCTTTTGCTCTCAGTGCCAGTATATTCATAATAGACCTGATATTGAAATTCCCAGTAGAAATAGGCTAATAAAAAGTGTTACATATTCTAATTGTAACACCATTGAGTAGTTTATCTTGCCACATGCCAATCCTGTTCATCTTTTATGTGGGGAAAACTGAGAGAAAGTTAAAACTAGAATTTATGAGCACTATTATGAAATGGGAAGACAGAATACTAATAATGCCCTATTTCGTCACTTACAAACCTGTAATTAAGCTCTTTTTCATTTTTTTTGTTTTGGAGGTAGTACCCAAAGAGGTGAGGGGTGGCATGTGGGAGACTAAATTAGAATACAGGGAATTATTCTGGAAAATAATTTTGGAGGCTACAAGGGCACCAGGTCTGAATGACATGGTTTCGCTCCTTCCTGTTCTAAAATTAAGAGCAGCAAAATTATAGATAAGCTAGTTTTTGGTATTTTAATTTTTCCACCAGATGGCGACAGAGTACATGTTGTTTGAAATAAATATTTAAGGATCTAACATATTGTCACTTTGTGATAAAACATAACTTATCATCTTTTCAATTTTACAAAATATTCTTTTATTTTAATGGATGGAAATTTTAGGTATTAAAAGGTTTTTATATTCTTATTTGATTAGCATATTGTTTTACGTTAATTTTTCTTCTTCATTTTAACTTGTTTTTATCAGTGGCGTTTTTAAATAAGCTGTTTTGAATACTTCATTGATATCAATCATTCATTGGTCAACTGTCTAATTAGGTATAAAAGTTTGGGAATACAACATACACAGTTTTTTTGTTTCTGAGGAAGGTGTTCGAAAATGTACTGTTAGTGTCAAGCGTTAATAAATTGTTCCAGTGTTTGGATACTTGATTCCGGTCTCATTCCCTTATTTGGTTCTCCATTGCGAACTATTGTGTGTGGTCATAGTTATTTTTTGCTCGCTTTTCCATCTCTTTGCTGGTCCTTGGTCTTGTTGAGATGGCGGAGGTACCAGGGGCAGAGGCCGAGAATTAATTCAACAGTGGTGACAAAGGAGAATTAAGGAAAGTTATCGGTCAGCTTTCCCAGTTGGTGGAGTTATTGACACCTGTGTGCCACTCAGTTGTTTCCCTTGTTTCTGATCGAACTGTAATATCTGGGAGGAACATAACGCAACGTAATGACTCAATTCCTAATCCGGTTTTTGACTTTCATAACGCCAACGGTACAGCTTCAAATGCTAATGCCAATGGTGAAATCAATGCTTTTGGACAACATTCCGACGATGAATTCGATGAATTTCCCCAACTTTTGTGATGTAGCAGGACTATACAGGGTGAAACATCAAATGGACATAACTTGGATTCTCGTGGACAGTCTAATGCTCCTAAAGAACGAAACAAACAGAAAAAACAAGGTGACTTTTCTCACATTGGCAATGTTATAGATTATAGTACTTTTTTGGAAAAGGAATTTTTCCTCCATTTCTCGGCTTCAAACTCTGGTAATTCTGAGAGTGTTACCAGAACTTACAAAGAGAATTTGGATTTATTATTTTTTTATATGGACAAATTTAAGAGATTGGGGTGTGATTCTTTATTTCTGAATGAATGTTTAAAGAAAAATATAGTCCCAAAAGGTTTGCGACTTTGGAAATTCCCTAATAGGGTAGAAGAAGGTTTAATATTTCACAAAGAATTATTACAAATATTTGACAATTGTGGTTTAGAAGTGGTGAAAGCTATTATATCAGAAAATGAGAGGGTCAGAACTTCCCAACTAACTAAAATGAATGTGATTAATACAAATATTATCAATGATCTCATGTTTACTGTAGAATCTGAAAAAGTGTCATATTACAACATTTTTGCACAGGTTGAGAAAGAATGTATTAACAACATGAAAAGGAAGGTTGGAAAATTAGAAAGGGACATCAGAGAATACCGTCTTGGGACTGCTTATCCTAAGCCTAGACCCTTTAATGGTTTTCACAACCAAATAGACAGAGATTCAAATAGTATGACAAAAGCTGCTCCATTGAATGAATGAGAAAGGCAACAAGAATTTGATGAATGTAATGCTGAAGTCCCTTTAGAGTTTTTTCCCCCTCTCCGGAGGTCCGACAGGTTACGCAATCGGAACCCGGTATCTTACAATTACAACCCCAATCATTATTACAAGGGGAATTACAGAACGTAAAACAATCTGAACCCCTTACATATATACAACAGCGTGGGAATACTTTTGAGTTCAACAACTATAACATTTTTAATTATAGTTCTATTGATATTCAATTAGATCATTTTCAGTTGTTTTCAAAAGGATTCAAATTCATCCCTACCAGAAAAGCTAGTGTTCCTAAGGCTATTGTTGATTTGAAGTTGTTTTTAAGAAAACAAAATTTAACACTCATTTTTCAGGATCAGGGGACTACAGCTCACATGACTTCACTCAAAAAGAAAAGTTCTTTCAATCCCCCTTTGCACCCTCAGTTGAAAAACTTGGAGAATTTATTAGAAAGGGAGATTAGAAATACCATAAACACACACAAAGTATTTTCAAACTTATCCAGTAGTGAAAATAGTTTATTAAATTCTTTGAAAAATAATAGAACTATTAGAATTATGCAACCGGACAAAGGGGGTGGTACGGTCTTGATGGACATGATTTTGTATGAATCCAAGATGAAGGACTCTTTACAGGATACATCCAAGTACTCTAGTGCTTCTATTAATGAGGTAAACATTTCTAAATCAAAAATCAATTTGCTTATCAATGATTTGTTGCTTGAAGGCTCCATTGACTTAGATATGTACAATTTTTGTACAATAAAAATCCCAGGGTTCCTACAGTTTTGGTATCCCCAAGGTCCACAAAGACTCTGACGATCCACCTTACGTCTAATAGTGGCCTCGGATGGATCCATCACCACCCCTTAGCCAAATTCATTGATGTGAAATTGAAGAAACTTTCCTATTCGAGTCCCACAGTATTAAAAGATTCATGGGATTTTCTTAGGCAAGTAAAGCCCCATTTATTTTCTAATGATATTATTTTTGTTACTCTAGATATAATTGAACTTTTGGTAGTATACCACATGAAACTGGTCTTCAATGGTTGGAAGAAAGTATGAGGGCAAGTGGTAATTTTTCCCCAGATGACTTCAGGGTTTGTCTCTTATTCATGGAAGTTATTCTTAAAAACAACTTCATGTATTTTCAAGGAGAATTTTTTAAACAGGAAAGGGGAGTGGCTATGGGGGCTAAGTGTGCCCCCACTTATGCCAATATCATACTTTCATGGTGGGAGAATTTATATATAAACAATAGTGTATTTGCTAAGAGTTGGGTTCTGTATAAACGTTTTCTCGCTGATATATGTATATTTTGGAATGACACAGAAGAAAGATTTTTTGAATTCCTTACATATATCAAGGGGACAACAGAATTTTTGGATTTTACTTACACCTTAAACAAACATGAGTGTATTTATTTAGACGTATCTTTGAGAAAATTTAATAACATCTTTTCTTCCAGAGTACATCGGAAAGAAACTTTTTCAAACTCATACCTTCATTTCAAAAGTGGGCACCCTTTTTTTTCAAAAAAAGAATCTTGTTAAGGGACAGCTGGTCAGGACTAGCCGTATGACTTCAGAAGACTCTGAATTCATCAGGGACAGTCATTTTGTCATGAATATGTTTAGAGAGAGGGGTTATCCTGACCATTTAATTAATGAGATGTACTATGAGGTGCAGGAAGGTAGAAAGGGAAGATTTCTTCCTATTTTGGGTCAGGAAGAAAATGTTTATGTTCATTTTAATTCTCCCGAAATGAATACTAATAATTTGGAACAAGCATATATTATGGAATATACTGGGGATTCATCTGTTATAAAACAAATAGTTAACAGAGAATGGGATAGGTTTAAACAAATTTCAGACTTGCAATTTGTCAACTCTCAGCCTTTAAAATTTACATACAGGAAAGACAAGAATTTTAAGAATCTTTTTGAGTTTGGGAGTGGCAATCACTCAATAAAAGGATCTCGTAGAGCTGGTACATTTAGATGTGGCTTTTGCTCTCAGTGCCAGTATATTCATAATAGACCTGATATTGAAATTCCCAGTAGAAATAGGCTAATAAAAAGTGTTACATATTCTAATTGTAACACCATTGGAGTAGTTTATCTTGCCACATGCCAATCCTGTTCATCTTTTTATGTGGGGAAAACTGAGAGAAAGTTAAAAACTAGAATTTATGAGCACTATTATGAAATGGGAAGACAGAATACTAATAATGCCCTATTTCGTCACTTACAAACCTGTAATTAAGCTCTTTTTCATTTTTTTTGTTTTGGAGGTAGTACCCAAAGAGGTGAGGGGTGGCATGTGGGAGACTAAATTAGAATACAGGGAATTATTCTGGAAAATAATTTTGGAGGCTACAAGGGCACCAGGTCTGAATTACATGGTTTCGCTCCTTCCTGTTCTAAAATTAAGAGCAGCAAAATTATAGATAAGCTAGTTTTTGGTATTTTAATTTTTCCACCAGATGGCGACAGAGTACATGTTGTTTGAAATAAATATTTAAGGATCTAACATATTGTCACTTTGTGATAAAACATAACTTATCATCTTTTCAATTTTACAAAATATTCTTTTATTTTAATGGATGGAAATTTTAGGTATTAAAAGGTTTTTATATTCTTATTTGATTAGCATATTGTTTTACGTTAATTTTTCTTCTTCATTTTAACTTGTTTTTATCAGTGGCGTTTTTAAATAAGCTGTTTTGAATACTTCATTGATATCAATCATTCATTGGTCAACTGTCTAATTAGGTATAAAAGTTTGGGAATACAACATACACAGTTTTTTTGTTTCTGAGGAAGGTGTTCGAAAATGTACTGTTAGTGTCAAGCGTTAATAAATTGTTCCAGTGTTTGGATACTTGATTCCGGTCTCATTCCCTTATTTGGTTCTCCATTGCGAACTATTGTGTGTGGTCATAGTTATTTTTTGCTCGCTTTTCCATCTCTTTGCTGGTTCTTGGTTAATGTAAAATGTTCTTCGAACTAAAATGTTACATATCACAAAGGTATATTAAACTGAATGTGAGCAAGGGAAACTGGGGCATCCCCAACATGTCATTAACTATTACACAATAAAGACAATTGCCACTGACACACACGCATATTGATTGGTGGATTAACCCAGGCACATCCGTTACATTTGCTATATATTCAGCTGGATTTTCCTTTTTTGATCAGCACTGAACAGCACTCAGACTGCTTTCTTTTATGATAACAATAAAGGTGTTTAATGAACGATGTCCAAATTTTTCTAAGATTTTTTGCTGTGAACGATTGTCTACTGTTTTAACCTCTTTGCCCACTGGTTCAACAAAGAACACCTGCACTAATAGGCTTTGGAACTGGGACTTCAAACTGAGAGACCTGGCTCATGGAGATTTCAGCTCCTGGCCATTTTTAACCTCTTTCCTTACAGGTTAGACATGAGACAAATAACCATCCCCCAAAGGAAGGCAATTTAGAGCTTAACTTATACGCTTTGTAACACCTAATAAATCTGGATTAGTTAATAAAACTTGAGTTTTTTTAATAAAGGTTCTCTAACATTTTAATAAAGATCCTATAATGTTTTTGATGTTAAACATACCTCTTAATTTGACAACTTAAGATTGGGTGAAACCTCATTGACGAGGAAGATGAGAGTGAGTTAAGCAAGGTTTTTGTTCCCACCCTTTGGGAGAGTGATTCTCACTCCACTGGGACACTGCTTTTGTTCTGGATCTAATTTTCTTCTGGACCCCACTTAGGTCACAGCTGTAAAGTGGATGCAGACTTGATCAAACATCTATGGAGGATTCCTGGTTCTGAAATGTCCTCATTATCCCAGAACTCCAGCTGGATGAGGAACCACAACAGCCCCAACCACCAGAACAGGACCAACCCAACAACAACCATTTCTTGCTACTGGAAAATCATCTAAAGGACTACATCTGTCTCAAATGGGAGAACGCCTACCTGACCCAATGCAAATCGAAAAGCCTTATTCCTAAAAGACTGATGATAAAGAAGCGAGCACTAAAGAATGTGGACGAAACCTGTGATCCCAGTGAAACAGCACACTTAGAGAGACCAGCTTTAAACTTATCAATCTCCTACTCCACCATAACCTGAAACAAGAAAAAAAGACCATCATGGACATCAAGGCTTACGAGAAAATTTGCAGCAGATCCTGCGACCATGAGAGCCACTTTAGGAATATCCAGGAGAGAATATCCACCTTTGAAGACAAGATCCGAGAAAAGAAGATTTGCAAGCTCAAAAGGGACATCACAAATGCAAAAAAGAAGGACCACTCTCCTGACAAAACCTTCAGGAGCTACATGACTGCTGCTTTACCCAGAGAAAAAAACCCGGGATTTTCAAAAGGACTAGGGCACACTGGCACCGAACCTGACAATTCACAAACAACTACCAACTCCCAGATAACCAGTAAGTTCGAATCGGACCACTCAGAGAAGGGGATGGACCACACTTTGAAGACCAGATGGAGACCTGACAATGCTACCACAAGGGACACACTCCCAAGAACATTGGCAACCTCCAACCCTGACCTCCCCAAAGACCCAACAATAAGCCAGAGACAGAACATGGCAAAGCAAATGGGACCTCAGGTACCTCTGACACCCACCAGACATGGGTTTCCTAAGACAGAGGAAATGCAGCAGGGAGACAAGAACAGACCCACAGAAATCTGGAACCATTCAAGGAAGCCACTAACTGAAGCACAATGGAGTGTGCTCATGAAAGGCCTCACCTATGTACCACAGCAGAGAGCAGACCTAACATACACCATCGTTGACCTGAGGATTATTCACCAGAAAGCCACAACTAAAGCCACACTTTCATAACACAAAAAAAGAAGACCTGGAGATTGTCACCCATGCCATCAGATCAGCAACCTGGAAGAAACCTAGCAATTTTTGCCCATCCCCCTAACCTGGTCATTACAGCACTCCGAGAAAAATACAAGGCAGATCTGAGGAAACTTCTCAACAAACCACCGAGGAGGAGGATGTACAACATCAGCAAAGAGGAATTCATGGAGCTAATAGAGTTAAGCCAAGGACAAATCATGACGGATAATGAAAGCGGACAAGGGTGGCGGAAACCTTGTTATTGATACTGACACATACAACCTCAGGATTAAAAACATGCTTGAGGACAGATGTTTTTATGAACCTACCAACTTGGACAGCATTCACTTCACATACAACGAGATTTCCACCAGCTTTGAGGAACTACACCAAAGGGGCTTATCAGTGAAAAAGTGGCAGATTTCCTTACAGTGTTGTTCCCCACACACCCACAATTCTTTGGGATACCTAAAACCCACAAAAACCTCCTGGACCCACCCTATAGACTGATGGTAGTGAGCGGCGGATCAAATCACTGAACTGATCTCCATTTACCTGGATTTTAAAATCAAACAACCCCTCTTACATCCTTGATTTAATGGACTTTTTGGACAAAATCAAGAATGAACCCTTTAGGACTGACGCCACTTTGGTCACCATCGATGTGGAATCTCTCTATACCATCCTGCCCCAAGACTATTGCATAAAGACAGTGGTTGAGGCTTATAGCAACGAGTATGCATCCCTATCAGGAGAGATTGAAGTTTTATCAGATTGCTACCCCTTGCTTCTAGGAAACTGTTTTTTTTTCTGGTTCAATAATTCCTACTACAAAGAATCCACTGGGATAGCAGTGGGTGCAGCTGTGGCTCCAAGTCTATCAAACACTGCCTGTAGAAATTGGGAAGCTGAGACGGTGTACAATTCACCGTTCTTTCAAGACATGGAGTGCTATTACTGATCCATAGATGATGTCTTTATAGTTTGGAATGGGTATCATGACCTACTGCAACAGATTTTTGATCACATCAGTTCCTCCACCTCTCTTCTCTGCTTTACAGCCAAACATAGCCAGGAAAAAGTTGAATTTTTGGACCTCCTGATTAGGAAGACCATGGACCAGCACAATCTAACACACAACCTATATCGTAAACCCACCAGGGTCAACATGCATTTACATGCCAAAAGCATTCATCAATTATGACTGAAGAAAAATGTCATAAAATCACAAGGAGTAAGGGTAGCCATAGTGTCCTGGGAACTAGAGAATTTTCTCAAAAACATCAGTGAACTCAAAAGGGATTCTTTGGCTAGAGGTTACACCAGCAGGCTACTGCACAACATTCTTAATCCAGTCATCGACCACAACACCCAGGGTAACTTCAGATCATACACCAGAAACTGAAACCCCCCGTTCTCATGACTGCAACAACAAATTTGAACTCACCATGACTTTGGACCACTTACTGGACTACTGAGACCTCCAGAAAGTCATCAGAGACAACTGGCTTATTATCACAGGAAACAGGACTTTTGGACATATCTTTCCTACCAGTCCCAGCTTCACAGCTAGAAGGGGAAGAAACATAAGGGACCACCTTGAGAGGACCAGAACACCCACAACCACGGAAGGAGGGACATTCCCCTGCAGCTCCCCACCCTGTCATTACTGCACCCACAGACAGGAGTGACAAAAATATTTCTTTTCTGTCTGAACAATCAAAAACTTAACACATCTGTCTGGTGGTGGTGGTGGGGGGACTGCAATACTAAGGGAGTTGTGTACCGTGCGGAGTGCACCAGGTGCAATGCATTCTACATTGGAAAGATGATCAGTCAACTCAAGACCAGGGTGGCTAAACGCCTCCACAACCTCCACTATTTGAACAACACAAACCCCCTTGCTCTACACACAGTTTTGCACTCCAGGCACAACAAGTTTACCTTCCACATCCTGGACCATATTCCTAAGGTTCCACTCAGTGGCTGCTACAACAATCAACTAGAGAAAAGAGAATTGATCTGGCAAACCTGGCTCAACGCAAGGAAACATCCAGAGCTCAACACCATGGACTCCATCATACCAGTTCTGAATATTAGGAAACTGGACCACAAGAACTTCCATTGAACCTTCCCATTACCCGGACTTCCATATTGGGAATCATAATGGACTCTAACCAAACACAGTTTTTTTTCTGGACCTTGTAAAATTCCCAAAAGGCATGAGTTCAAACCTCTTGTATTTTATTTACAGGTTAGCACTCTTTTTTAGATTGTGTTTAGTTTATTTTTGTTTTAGTACCCCATTTCTCGTAAGAATGCATTCACACATGATTTTTGATTTGCTTGAGCATTGTTTACAAGTAGTCTTTATTGTGTTTAGTTTATTTTTGTTTTAGTACCCCATTTCTCATAAGAATGCATTCACACATGATTTTTGATTTGCTTGAGTATTGTTTACAAGTAGTCTTTAGTGTTCTCACTTCAGTCAAATACTCTTCCCCCCTTTATTTTTTTCCCTCCAACATTTTTTAGGTCTTTGCATTTTTGCCCCCACAACCCCCTACACCCCCCTCCCTTATTTCCTACTGATAGACCATTTGTTTCTCCAGGGATATTATTGGGCTAATTGGCCGCACCTCAGTATTTTCACCATTATTGTGTTCACAGAATATATTCTTTTTAATTCAGTTAACTGTCATGCACTCCGGTTCATTGTGTTTGTTTAGGGACCATTTCGTAGCTCCTCAGTGTGTAATTTTCACCTGACTTTGTCTCCCCTGCTAGATTTAATATTCAATATTTGGTTATTATGATTTCTAATTCTCACACATCAGAAAACTTTGCTGAGATATTTTTTTATTTAAAGTTATCTTAAAAAAAATTTTTGTTACAACCTGTTATCTCCATTTAATGTGACCACAAGAACTTCCATTGATCTATTACATTTAACCGGTCTTTTAAGATTGGACTTTTAATGGACAAAAGAATGGCTTCACCAGAAGAAAATTAAAGTGTTGAAAGGGCCCAGCCAGAGCCCAGACCTAAATCTGTGGGGTGACCTGAAGAGGGCTGTGCACAACAGATGCCCTTGCAATCTGACAGATTTGGAGTGCTTTTGCAAGGAAGAGTGGGCAAATATTGCCAAGTCAAGATGTGCCATGCTGATAGACTCCTACCTAAGAAGACTGAATGCTGTAATTAAATCAAAAGGTGCTTCAACAAAGTATCAGTTTAAGGGTGTGCACACACTATAAAGTATTAGTTTAAGGGTGTGCACACTTATGCAACCAGCGTATTGTACGTTTTTTATTTTTTTTATATTTTTTCCCCTAACAGATTTGTTTGTTTTTCAATTGAATTGTACAGGTTATAGGTCACATTAAAGGTGGGGAAAGTTTTGAAATGATTTATTGTGGTCTCATTTTTTTATATCATAAAAACTGTCATTTTAACAGGGGTGTGTAAACTTTTTATATCCACTCTTTTTAAAGATAGATGCATGCACACGCACAAATATAAACATTTTCCCTTGTACTATCCCCTTAAAAGTAAGCCTGTCTGTATACATATACATAATAGCTATACAAATTTCTCTCTCCTCTCTCTCTCTCTCAATGTATGTATGTATGTATGTTTATATACACACACGCACACACAAACAAAAGTTCCTCTTGTAGTTTCCCTTGGAAATAGAACTCTAGCCTTTTGTGACTAACCCATTAAATGAAACAGAACATACAGGAATGATGAAATCTGGACCACCCCAAAAGTAATAGTTGGACAAAGCCCCAAAAGCAAAGACGAGTCAAGTATTGCTCTTATAGGTTCATAGGTGTATACTAGGCTAATGGCCCTGCAGCCTTTACAAGCCTAGCCCATAGAAGTGCCCTGGCATCGTGCCGCCCGGCGTTAGTTCCCAGTGCCTCTATCAAGCAGAGCCACGGCAGTTATCCTCAGGGTGAACTTTCTATTTCCCATCCACTCATCAAGATTTCTCTTGAGGAGGGCCAGTAAGGTGCTCTGCTTGACATGTATGGGAAGTCTATTCCAGAGCATGGGCAGTCTCTGGGTTATGAACGTGTCCCTCCAGCATGTTCTGTTGATTGTGGTAATGAGGTTGAGGTCTCTGGAGCATGTGGTGTGGAGGGATTGGGATTTCTTTAGATGTAACATTTCTAACAGAGCTGGGTCAGACATGGCTTTGTAAGTCAAGCATAGATTGCCTCTAAGTATGTGATATGAGACAGAAAATAGCTGGAGTTTTTTTAGTCTGTCCGTAGGATATGTGTTTAAGAGCAAGGTTCCTCTTGGTGAGGTACTTTTGTGGCCTTTCTGGCTGTTGCATGTGTCTTGATGTGGTAATGAGTGGGAACTGAGTTTTTCCCAAAGGGAATGATGACGCAATTTTTTGACATTAAGCTTAAGGCCATGGTTTTGACACCAGTCAGTGGTCTCAGTGAGGTCTTTCTGTAGGATGTCTACATCACTTGGGGAGTTAATAATAGCTCCAAGCTTGCAGTTGTCTGTGAACTTGGTCAGCCAGAGTCCCTCCATGTTGGCCTGGACTTCTGAGAAGTAGATACCAAACAGGAGAGAACCCAGGACCGATCCCTGTGGAACTTCACTCATGACTGGTCAGCAGTCTGACTTGGAGTCCACTACTTTCACACTGTGGGTTCTGTCTGTGAGCCAGTTTGCAACTCACCTAATGATATAGGGGTTGATGCCTAGTTTGGTAAGTTTATCAATAATTCGTGATTGGGGAATGGTATCAAAGGCCTTGGCCAGATCGAGGTAGGCTGCATGAACTGGCTTGCCCTCATCCACATCTTTGGTGACTGACTCAAAGAAGTCAACCAGGTTGAGAAGGCATGATCTACCTTTCATAAAACCAAATTGTGTGGTATCTAGAGTTTGGAGATTCCCTATATCCTTGTTAATTAGGTCCATGATGATAAAATTGAAAAGCTGGTAAAATAAAGATTTTTGAGCTAACATGCATTTTCTGAAGGATATCAAGTCTGAAATTCCAATATCTAACATTATTTAAAGAATTCGACCCACAATGATTTGCGAAAATTCACGTGGCCATAAAATAAAAAATGCAAACTTTAAAACACTGATTAAGTGGGGGGCTTTGCCCACCACACCCCCCAGTGTGGAGGTCTGTGCCCCCCACAGCCCCCCAACTAAATATACCAACTCCGAGATCGCTCTACATTGAAGAAAAGGGCAATTCCCAATAACGGCCAACTGAATTTTTTCCCCAAGGAAAAAATTCAGGGATGTGGCCATTCGTGGTCAATTATTTTGTGTTCGAAGAAGAGTTTATTCAATCACATAATATAGACCCGGTCATGAAGAGGTAAGGCAAACCTTTGAACTTGATCTTTAATTAAGGAGCCACTCTTTGGACCCCCCCCCCCCCGCTCAAGAGGTGTACAAAAAATAAAGAAAAAAGGCTGGAGTACCTAGTGTAGGTTTTTCAGGCATATATACAGCACAAATTTCCCAGCCAAAACTTGGCCTTCTAATCCTAGACAAGAGCTCACCAGATCTGTAAATGAGTGAAAATGTAAACACAGAAAAGAGTAGCGAGCAAAACAGAAAAAGCCTAAGGGATCAGCCATGATTCAACCTGGCTTGTTCTCCCAGACCCCTCTTTTGCACAGAACTTGGAGGGCACTTGTCTGTCTTTATAGACAAATGGGAAATAGTCACTCAGGTCAAATGGGTGCTAAGAATAAAAAAAAAGGATACAGTCTTCAGGGAAGCTTAGATTCAGAAATATCCCACAATTTCCCACAGATCAGACAGTTCATTATTTAGGCTCTAAAAGATAAGCTAGGCACAGGGGACATAGCAAAAGTTCCCTTGAGGAGGTAGAAAAAGGATTTTAGTCCAGACTGTTCCTGGTACCTAGGAAGGAGGGGGTTTGTGGGCTCATTGTGGAGCTTTCTTTTTTTAAACACCTTTCTTGAAATATCACTTGTGACATAGGCAAATTTACACACACACACACGCACACACACACACACACACACACACACACATATATATATATATATATATATAAGTAATTAAACTATATTAACATAAACATTATACTTCACATATACTGCTATATATCATACATTACATAAATTATTCAATTCCTGCTTTCATTGTGGACCCTTCCTTCATAAATGGATTCCTACGGGTACCCAGGTTGAAAATGCTAACCCTAAAAGGACTTCTGCCACTCATTCCTAAAGGATCATTCATGGTGACCTTAGATATGAGGGGCACTTACATTGACATCCCTATAAGCGAATGTCACAGAAGGTTCCTAGGATTTGTAGTAAGATGAGAACATTATTTGGCTCATCCACTGCTCCCATAATATTCACAGCATGTGTGTCTTCAGTGATGATAGCTTTTTGCTGGATAAAGGACATTCAGATTTACCCCTAGAGAAGATTACATCCAAGCAGTATCTTAAGACATCTAGGATACATGGCAATATGCACTCTAGTGGTTCCTCTGGCTCATCTGCAAATGTGGAAACTTCTCATGGTACATTAAGAAGAGTTGGAATCAGCACCTGTGGCCATTCATAAAGAAAGAGATCCCATGGTGTTCAGCCTTCATAACCAACAGTGACCCTTACAACAGACTCCTCTGACATAGCATGAGGAGCTTGTATGGGGGAACTGGAAAGACAGGAAGAAAAAGAAGCAAACATTAAGAACATTATTGCACTCATCCTGGTATTGAAAGCCTTTTTTCTTGCTATATAGTCGGGAATCTTTCAAGTGTAGACAGTCAACAGGACAGTGATATGGTATATAACCAAACAAGAAGGTGCTTACTATTTGCAGTGGAGGCTTACCATGTCTGCCTCTCCTCTGAGAAGACAGCCGAGACAGTTTTGTTCAAGAATAGCAACTCCAAGGGTCTGGAGGACAGATGAATTTTCCCTGATTTGGACAGGTCTGTTTCTGCATGCTTTCCCTCCCATACCCTTTGATATCCAGGGTACTGACAAAACTAGAGGAGGAGAAGACAAAAGTAATTCTCAAGGCTCTTTTTAGGCAAGACAACACTGTTTCCCTCTCCTGTTTAACTTGACAAGAAGAAAACATGATGTGTTGCATCAGTCAGTGGATCTTCTAATACAAAACAAATGGTCCCTTCTGCAACACAACCTGGCCTCACTGAGGCTGGCAGCCTGAATGATCTCACACTAATCCCAGATAGACACTGATTCTGTCAGGACTTGCTAAGTATTGTGAAGGAGGACATGAAAAGCTTATCTAGCAAAACTGAAAAGGTTATCTTTATGATGCATCTCCAGGGACCTTGACCTTAGAAAGGCTAAGGTGGCATTGGTCCTGCAGAATCTGCCTGCTCATCTATTAAAGTACATACTTCTGATATTTCAGTCTATCTACATTTAGGAACCACCTTTATACTCTAGGCCTTCAGTTAAACAATTTCTACACTGCCCAGGAGGCAGCTTGCTCCATTAAAAGACCTTATCTCTTTGTTAGAAAAGTCTGACCTTGCCCCCTTTGAACCAGTAACCTCTTGCCCTATTCAGTTCTTCTGTTGGAAGATGCAGTTCTTGGTGGCAGTAATCTTTACTAGATGAGTTTCTGAACTACAAGCCCCACTGTACAAAGAGCCCTTTCTCGTGTTCCATCAAGCTGAGTGGCACTGATAACTGATACCTTCTTTTATGCCTAAAGTAGTTACTGAAGTGATCCTAAACTAGACTGTTCAGCTCCCTGTCCTTATGTGTGAAAAAAATTAATTCAAAGATATTTTGGGGTTTCTCCTCTCTTGTTATTGTATATTTTTTTGTTTTATCTGTATTTGTGCTCTCTTTCTCTCTCTCTCACACTCTCTCTCACAGACATGACAATGTCGGAAAAGTATACGGGATTCAAGAAATGTGTGACTTGTAGCCACAAGATGCCAAACTCTGACTTGCACTGTAAATGCATGCTCTGTTTGGGAGCAGCTCACTTGGATGTTGATTGCTTCATTTGCTCAGCCTTTGCTCACCAAGCCACGACTGACTGCCAAAATAAGCTTGTACTTAAGGGTCTTACTCCCTTCATCTCTTCAAAATCTGTGTCTGCAGTTCCCCTCGAGTAAGAAATCCTTGGAGAAACAGCAAATCATATACACTTGATAATTTACTGAAAGCCTTGAAAGTTTGTGTTTCTTTAATAAATTATTAAGTACGTGTCCTCCATTGGATCCGGAAGCTGTTTTTTTTAATTTCTTGGAGAAACACAAATGGGCCAAGAGTGACAGGCCCAAAGACAAGGGCAAGGAGACAAGGAAGCAATCCCCTGATCATTCTCTGTCTTCCATTCTGTCTTTGGCTCTCGGAGCAAAATTTTCCAAACCTTTGGATCTGACTGTTCTTTTGAATCCAGTTCCAGTTTGACCCAAGACTGCCCCTTTCTGGAGTTGAGATTTTCCCTGGATCCTGTCTCTCCCAAGCTGCACTTGCTTTCCTGCAGGTGAGACTTTTACAGAGGTCCTCAGGTCCTCAAGAATACCTTCCACATCATCTTCATTGAGGTCCATCAGGTCTAGCAGAAGCTTGACAGAAGCTGATATGGATAGAATGATGAGGAAGTTCGTCAGGTTCCAAATTCAGTTGGGAGTTCCCTTGTCTCTGGCTCCCATTGAACCTGTGAGCTTTGGACCAGCTCCCTTACCTATGGCTACTCCAACCCTGATCCAATCTCTGGATGTGAGATTACTGGAGCTGAGTTCTTCTGGATTGTCCATTTTGGTTCCAAAACATCTTTTCTGATGCAGCCAGCTCTGATTTCTTCAGAGCTGGAATTATGTCAGAGCTGAAGCTTCTGTGTTGTGTCTGGGGGTAAGATTTTGACTCTGAAGCTGTTGAAGCCATCCCTTCCTCTCAGAGCCTCAGCATTATATAACTTGACTGTAGGTTTCAATCTTGGAGCAGAGCCAAGGTGATGCCACAGCTTTAGTTTCTACCACAGTGGTCTTGGGTTCTCCCTTGGCATCTGCTGGAAGTGAAGGAACTTCCTGAAGCGTCTGTCCATTTTGATGTGGGTACATCATCCTGAAGGTCTGTTAAACATATCCAGTCAGCTTTCCTAAGTAGATCTACCCTGACCATCCAGAACTTTTGGTATTTGACAAACTGGTCCAACTGACTGATGTCCAAAACTGGCCTTAGGCCCCCATTCTTTTTGCCACTAAAAGGAATCTGGAAAAAGTTCTGAACTCTTGCTAGTCTGGTGGGACCTGTTGGATGACTTGCTTGTCTAACAG
The DNA here is from genome assembly GCF_019279795.1 of Protopterus annectens. Lineage (NCBI taxonomy): Eukaryota > Metazoa > Chordata > Ceratodontiformes > Protopteridae > Protopterus > Protopterus annectens. The sequence goes on along the minus strand of NC_056726.1, from coordinate 292,825,468 downwards.
TTTTTATTTCTAATGTTGCTGATTTTCTTTGAGATGGTGATATGTTGGGAAGTCTCTTTTGTATTGGGGGTGGATATAGAAAGGAAATGAAATAGCCTCTGTAAATTATTGTCCTCACCCAGACATCTTTGGTGCTGGATGTCCATAGGTTCATAGGTATTTACCAAGCTAATGAACACAATGGCCTTTTTAAGCCTAGCCATGCATCCCAAATCTCTGACAAGTTCTGGTACCTTTGATAAGTGTAAGCAAGGGCTTGGCAGGTCAAAAATTTACAAGAAGGTTCGTTGAGATGAACCATTTACAGGCTGCCTGTATCCATTAGAGACATAGGTGTTAAACCAGGGATGAATTTCCTGTTTCCCATCCATTTGTTCAAGTTACTCTTGAATTTGGGTTAGGGAGGAACTCTACTTCATGTGGATGGGTAGTCTGTTCCTGAGAAGGGGTAGTTTTTGGGATACATACCTGTCTCTCCAGAAGATCCTACTTATATCACAGGCAAGGTTTAAGTCTTTAAAACTAGTAAATCTGGTGCTGTTTGTTTTGCAGATATGCAGGAGCTCCAGCTCCATCTGAGCATGGTCTGACAGTGCCTTGTATGCCAGGCATAGTTCTCCCCTCAACGGCCTGTAGGAGGCAGAATACAGGGATAGAGCCTTGAGACAGTATGCATAGGACATGTTACTTACACCCTGTAGTCTTTTAGTGAGGAATCTCTGTGGAAATTGCAATTGTTGGATATGCTTGGTTAGGGTTAGCACAACAACATGATTTCCTCACTACTGTAGACACATGATGGTCAAAGGCTAGATTACTGTCTATGTGTGTCCCCAAGTCCCTGACTACTGGGTCAACTCTTAGGTGTGTACTGTCAATATGATAGTTATTACGGGTGGATGACTTCTCCTGAAGGATACTATTATGCATTTCTTGGCATTTAGTTTTACTCCATGGCTCTGACACCAGTTGTTTGTCTGTGGCATCCCTTCAAGGAGAACATTTGTGTCAATGGGCAATTCAATGACAGCTCCTAATTTGCAGTCATCTGCAAATGTCAACCAGAGATCATTGACATCGGCCTCGACTTCAGAGAAGTAAATGCCAAAATGTCCCAGGACTAATCACTGAGGGACTCTTCTTGTGACTGGCTTCTTTCTAGAGATGGAATACACAATTCTAACTTCATGGGTCCTGTCATTGAGCTAGCTGGCTATCCACTGGGTTACATAATGGTTTGTGCCTAACCTTTTACGTTTGCCAACAATGCCCAAATGTGGGATTGTGTCAAATGCCTTGGTCAGGTCAAGGTAGGTAATGTGAACCATTTTACCCTCATCCATTGCTTTTGTGACCTTCTCAAAGAAGTCCACCAGATTGATTAGGCATGACCTGACCTTGATGAAACCAAATTGGGTTTAGTCCAGTGTCTTGAGGTTTCCTATGTCATTATCAATCATGTCCATGATAATTCTTTCCATGACTTTGCATATGAGACTAGTGAGACTTATGGGTCTGTAGTTTCCAGGGTCTGTAGATGGCCCACCTTTGTGCAGAGGGATGACTGTTGCTGTTCTTCATTCATGGGGCATGAAGGCTATTTGGAGGCTGTAGTTAAAAAGCAATTCCAGAGGACCTAATAGATCACATTTCATGCTATTTAGAAGGCATCCTGGGGTATTGACTGGGCACATTGATACATTATTCTTGGCCTTAGAGAGAGCATTATAGATCTGTGTCCTAGTGAAAGCAGGAGGAGTTATATTTGATGGTATCTCCTGACGGAAGGTTGATAGGGAGAGAAGGGTAAAGCTGGAGCTGAATTTGATGGCCAGTAGGTTTCCTATATCTTCTGGGTCATTAAAGGTGACTCCATTTACAATGAGCTCTCTGCACAAAATTGTGTATTACCTTTGAGGCTGCAAGCAGAGCTAAAGAATACCTTGTGGTTGTCCTTGGCCTGGGAGGCCAAATATACCTCAAAGTTAGCTTTAGTAGACTTTATTTGTCCTCTGAGTTTTTTGCTTAGGTTGATGAGAATGCTTTTATCATGCTGGGTGCTGCACCGCTTAACTTTTGCCATGAGTGTAGAGACAAGTGCCCCTGACTGGCTCCAGAGTGCAGCATTTGGGCAACTCTTCAGGAGTACTGGAAAGGTGTGTCTGAAAAGGGGTTCCTATGAATCCGTCGACAGCCGAAACATCGACACTTACCTCATTGACACCAAAGCATCGCCCGTTCAGAACATCGACAATCCAGGTAAGCGATTTTCCCCCTTACAGGACCCATGGTAGCACTTAGGTCCCATGGTAGCGACTGTTGAGAATTTGCGTTGTCCATAGCGTCGTACTAGCGAAACAAGTGCTACCATGGGTCCTGTAAGGGGGAAAAGCTTACCTGGATTGTCGATGTTCTGAACGGTCGATGCTTTGGTGTCGATGAGGTAAGTGTTGATGTTTCGGCTGTCGACGGATTCATAGGAACCCGTCTGAAAAGAGACCCTCTGAATTCTTGATTCTCTGGGCCTCCTCTTCTACAAGGGTGATGTCTACCATTAGAATACCCCTATGCATCAGGGGATCTATCTCCAGAAGAATCCTGGGAAAATCATTGAGATTTCCTACACCACAGTTTCTTACCCCCTTTTGGTTTCCAGAGAAGGACCTTTGGAGGGGTAGAGAACCATATGTCTTTGGCAGAAAGAGTTTTCCCATTCTGTTCACTCCTGGGGAGTGTCTTTGACCTTGAGGCCAAACAAAGTGTCCCCATCAAATGGGGCATTGGTATAAACAGTGTCTTAAAGGGCTCCATGAAATCACACAAGTGCATCCAGGCATAGCTGCTTGTTGTAATGCTTGTTCCTGTGGCTCTCAAAACACCTTCTGTTGCATTGTATATGAGACAGGGATTGAAGGGTGGCCAGATAAAACTCTATTTTTTTCTGTGTGTATCTAATAGTGTGTATATATAGCGCTCATCTAATGCCCATTTATTTTACTGTGTTTGCTTTGCATCTTTGGAATGTTAAATTGTATACTTTAACTATGTTTGTATTGCTACTGTGTCTTCTTCAGCAGCCTATCGAGCTTGTTTTGTATATATATATATATATATATATATATATATATATATATAAGTTTACACACCCCTGTTAAAATGTCAGGTTTTTGTGATATAAAAAAATGAGACCACAATAAATCATTTCAAAACGTTTCTTAGGGGAAAAATATAAAAAACAAAAAAATGTACAATACGCTGGTTGCATAAGTGTGCACGCCCTTAAACTAATATTTTGTTGAATCACCTTTGATTTAATTACAGCATTCAGTCTTCTTGGGTAGGAGTCTATCAACATGGCACATCTTGACTTGGCAATATTTGCCCCACTCTTCCTTGCAAAAGTGCTCCAAATCTGTCAGATTGTGAGGGCATCTCTTATGCACAGCCCCCTTCAGGTCACCCCACAGATTTTCTATTGGATTTAGGTCTGGAATCTGGCTGGGCCATTCCAAAACTTTAATTTTCTTCTGGTGAAGCCATTCTTTTGTTGATTTGGATGTATGCTTGGGGTCATTGTCATGTTGAAAGGTGAAATTCCTTTATCTTCAGCTTTATAGCAGATGCCTGAAGGTTTTGGGCCAAAAGTGGCTGGTATTTGGAACTGTTCATAATTCCCTCCACCTTGATTAAAGCCCCAGTTCCAGCTGAAGAAAAGCAACCCCCAAAGCATGATACTGCCATTACCATGCTTCACAGTGGGGATGGTGTTCTTTTGGTGATGCGAAGTGTTGTTTTTGAACCAAACATACCTTTTGGAATTGTGGCCAAAAAGTTCAACCTTGGTCTCATCAGACCATAACACATTTCCCCATATGCTTTTGCGAGACTTGTATTGTTTTGCAAATTTTAACCAGGCCTGGATGTTTTTATGTGTAAGAAAAGGCTTCCGTCTTGCAACCCTACCCCATAGTCCAGACATATGGAGAATATGTAAGATTGTTGTCACATGTAGTACACAACCAGTACTTGCCAGAAATTCCTGCAGTTCCTTCAGTGTTGTATGTTTGTTGGCAGCCTTCCTGACCAGTTTTTGTCTTGTCTTTTCATCAATTTTGGAGGGACGTCCAGTTCTTTGCAACATCACTATTGTCCCATATTTTCTCCACTTTTTGATGACTGTCTTCACTGTGTTTCATGGTAAATCCAATGCTGTGGAAATGTTTTTGTACCCTTCTCTTGACTGATGCTTTCAACAATGAGAGCCCTTTTGATGCTTTGTAAGCCCTCTGCTAACCATAGCTTTTGCTGTAGCAGGCAACTGAGTAAATGTCATAAAAATCCTACTGGGACAGCTTAACTTTATTTGGGGTTAATCAGAGTCTCTTTAGTTGATGGTAGGTATGTACCCAAGAAGACTGAATGCTGTAATTAAATCAAAAGGTGCTTCAGCAAAGTATTAGTTTGAGGGTGTGCACATACAACAAAGTATTAGTTTAAGGGTGTGCACACGTATGCAACCAGCGTATTGTACGCTTTTTATTTTTTTATATTTTTCTCCCTAACAGATTTGTTTATTTTGCAATTGAATTGTACAGGCAATAGGTCACATTAAAGGTGGGAAACCTAAGGTCCAACCCAACACTCTCATACTAGATGTCTTCAACTACCCCTCCATCAGCTGGGAAAACTACTCATGCACCAATACACTGGCCCAACACTTCCTGGAATTCATCAGTTCCAATGCCCTAGACCAGCTCATTCTTACCCCACTAGAGGAAGCAACATCCTTGACCTGGTCATTACAAACATGAGCAACCATTGCTCTACACTAATAGTCAATTCTTCCCTGGTTAGATCCAACCACAAACTAATCACTATGAAAATCCACATCTCACCCCCCACAAAGCTAACCACCATGAAAAACTTCTCCAAAGCTGACTTTGAGCTCCTAAAAACAGAGGTGGCTAACTTCACGGCACCCATGTCAATGGAAAATAGATGCATGACTGCCAGATCATACACCAGTGCACTGTACGAACAAGTACATAAATGCATGGAACTAGCCATACCCAACAGAACCAAGATGCTCTCCTCCAAAAAAAGGAAGTCAATCTGGTGGTCCCTTGCCATTAATAAACTCTACAATAGAAGGAAGAAACTGTTGCAGAAAAAGGTGAACTCCCAATACTGGAAAAACTCCCTTATTAGCCTCATCAAAAAGTTGAGATCCCTCATCAAAATCTCTAAAGCCAGCTATGAAGGCAGAATTGCAGCAGACACTAAAAACAACCACAAAGCCTTCTATAGTTATATGAAGAATCTCCATGGCAATACCCAGGTTTGCTCTGAGTTACTGCACAATGGTACCTCCTATACTGAGCCAACAGGTATTGCCAATATACTGGCCGACAGATTCAGTACCAGCTTTACCCTTCTCTCCCACCTAAAGGACCAATCACAATACCAGAGGAATGCCAGGCACCCAGCATTACTGCAGCACAGGTTAAAGCTGCATTGTCCAAGGCCAATAATACAGTATCCATGGGACCCGACAATATCCCTGGATGCGTTCTACATGAACTACAAAGTGAACTGGCACCACATCTGTGTGCCCTGTTCAATCACAGCCTCATCTTAGGCTTTGTTCCTACTGAATGGTGCACTGCTACAGTCATTCCTCTCCCTAAAGGGGAAGCGACTACAGACCCTGGGAATTATCGCCCCACTAGCCTGACAAGTCTGATATGTAAGGCTATGAAGTGTATCATCATAGACCCCATTAACAAGGATATAGGGAATCTCCAAACTCTAGATCCCACTCAGTTTGGTTTTGTGAAAGGTAGATCATGCCTGCTCAACCTGGTTGACTTATTTGAGTCAGTCACCAGAACTGTGGATGAGAGCAAGGCAGTTCATGCAGCCTACCTCAATCTGTCCAAGGCCTTTGATACCATTCCCCATTAAGGAATTATTGATAAACTCACCAAACTAGGCATCAACCCCTATATCACTAGGTGGGTTGCAAATTGGCTCACAGATAGAACCCAGAGTGTGAATGTAGCAGACTCCAAGTCAGACTGCCGACCAGTCACGAGTGGAGTCCCACAGGGATTGGTCCTGGGTCCTCTCCTGTTTGGCATCTACTTCTCAGAAGTCCAGGCCAACATGGAAGGACTCTGGCTGACCAAGTTTGCAGATGACTGCAAGCTGGGAGCCATTATTAACTCCCCAAGTGATGTAGACATCCTACAGAAAGGTCTCACTAAGACCACTGACTGGTGTCGAAACCATGGCCTTAAGCTTAATGCCAAAAAATGCGTCATCATCCCCTTTGGGAAAATCTCAGTTCCACTAATTGCCACATTGATGGGAGCCCACTGAACAATGAAGGTGTTATAAGAGATCTAGGAACACAGGTTGACAGCATTCTCTCCTTCAACTACCACATTGTCACTGTGGTCAGAAAGTCCTTCTATGTGGCACATCTCATTACCAAGAGTTTTGTATCCAGGAACAAAGAGGTCATCATCATCTCTCTCTCTACTCTTCCCTCATTAGGCCAGTCGTTGAGTATAATGCCCCATTTGGCATGTACCTCACTAGACACATGCAACAGCTGGAAAGGCCACAAAAGTTTCTCATGAAGTGGATCCTAGGCCTTAAACACATGGACAGACTCAAAAAACTCCAGCTATTATCTGTCTCATAGCATCTACTAAGAGGCAATCTCTGCTTGACTTACAAAACCATGTCTGACCCAGCTCTGTTAGAAATTCTGCATCTAAAGAAATCCCAGTCCCTCCCCACCACACGTTCCAGAGACCTCAACCTCATTACCACAATTAAAAGAACATGCCTGAGGGACAGGTTCATAACCCAGAGACTGCCCATGCTCTGGAATAGACTTCCCATACATGTCAAGCAGAGCACCTCACTGGCCCTCTTCAAAAGAAATCTTGATGAGTGGATGGGACATAGAAGGTTCACCCTGGGGATCATTCCAGTGGGTCTATTTGATAGAGGCACTGGGAACTAATGTTGGGCGGCACAGTGCCAGGGCACTTCTATGGGGTAGGCTTGCAAAGGCTCCAGGGCCATTAGCCTAGTACACACCTATGAACCTAAAAGTTTTGAAATGATTTATTGTGGTCTCATTTTTTTATATCACAAAAACCTGGCATTTTAACAGGGGTGTGTAAACTTTTTATGTCCACTGTATATATGTATGTATGTATGCATGTATGTATGTGTGTGTGTGTGTGTGTGTGTGTGTGTGTGTGTGTGTGTGTGTATATATATATATATATATATATATATATATATACACACACACACACACACACACACACACACACACACACACAAGAATAAATAAATAAAGCCTTTCTATACACCCTCTTTCCAACCCTCCATTATACAACATGTTAAATGCTTGCAAGGCATAACTTGTGCGACAACCAATAGAGTCCTAGGACATTGATTGCACTTAAAAAAAAAAAAAAAAATGATTGAGTTGGGACACACAGTTTTGCAAGATAATGTTTTCTTGTCTTCCTTGCAAAACTGTCCCACCACCCCCACATTTTGTAAATTTTTACCCACAAAGTCAAATCCAACCTTAAATAAAACAATAGTACTTGTAACCAAAACACATTCTACATTCACAGTAATTTACTTGCAGTCTTTCCAGTCTCTTACAAAGTCCCATGTCATTTGTAGACATAAAGCTGCTTACTGTAGCCGAGGGTTTGATTCTGTTAGCCTTATTTTGCCTAATGTGTGACTCTGAGCAAGTCATCTAAGACAGTGATCTGAGGCAGTTGAGAAGTTGAACTAGGCTCCTCAGTGGTCTCCTGGCCTGCATGCATTGGTAACTTACCTGTTAACCTGTAAGCAAAACTTTGTCCATAATTTATCATAACTTTCCTACTCATATTTCACATCCAGTGGCATATCTTTTAACAGATGGCATTCACAATTTATCCATTTGTCCCAAAACTGAGTTCTGAAACAATGAAAATGGCTTTCCTTTGGTGTTTGCTGACCTGAAATTCACTTATTTCACGCAATCTTCTTACCCAATTAGCTCATACAAGTTTGATTGCCCTGCTGTCCAGTTCCATACCCTCTCCAATGTATCCTGAAGTGCAGAAGTGGAGGCTTTCTGAAGGAAAAAAAAAGAAAGATATGCTGAGTATAAAAAACAGAATTTCCAGTGCTTACACGTCTGCATCACTGGTATAAAATTAGCCCTCTTTTTCCTTGTTTCCTGACAAAAATCATGATCTGTGTACATTCAAAAGCTGTTGTAAATTAAAATCTTGTCTGATTAATGTAAGGCTGACAAAATTTTCTCCGAGTCTATAGTTAGCAAAGTGAATTTCCTCTTGCCTCAGCCTCTTTCTACAGCCCACATTCCCCCTATAGGTGCTCAGTGGGCTCATTCTACATCATGTATTCAAATTATAAATTGCCAAGGGTCATTATTTTTCTGCTTTTCTGGTACACCCAAACTACAGATCGGAAGTTGCCGATTTTCATGTTAACCTGTGTGTGTGTGTGTGTGTGTGTGTGTGTAAATGAATCTCTGAGTGTATGTGTAGTGACTTGTGTCTTCCCACTCTGGCCATAGCAGATAAAGACAAGGAGAACATCCCTGTGGCACTTAAGAGATCTGCAAAGTGCTCTCATAAAATTCTGTATTCGGACGAGCACTCGCTATGTGTTTTTTCTTAGGACCTCACCATTTACAAGAAGACTGCTCCATTTGCCATTCTTTTAGCCATTGGGCTCTAGTGGAGTGCAAAAACATTTAAAGATCCTACCAGATATAAGACAAAATCCTCCAAATCAAGTCCAGCTTCCTCAACCTCCTCTTCCAAGTCTTCGGAGACAAAGAGATGGAGCTCTTTTGTGCCGATACCTATGTCGACACTGACTATAAAAAGTCTAAGCTGTTGGTTCCACCTGCTTCCTCGAAACCTGCAGCTCAACTGACAGTACTGACTGTTTCCTCGGTACCAAATTCAGAGAAGACAATGCTTTAACACTATCTTCATCGGTGCTGACTAAAGAATTTATAACAGTGTCTGGTCCAGGTATTCCCTGTCCATTAATCCCTTACCAGATAGGCTGCCTTCCCCCTGCCTGAACCGTCTTTCTTCTCGGGCGAAATCCACCCATTCTTCCAGAAGCTTCACTGAAGAAGAAGAGCTGGAAAGAGTGGTGAGGAGGATACTCTGGGCACAAGGAGTTACTGGAACCTCTAGATTTCTTACCCCAATGGGTCAGGGTCCTTCTACTTCCACTCCCCCAAGCACCTTTCCTCCTCTAACCCTGGCGGTAAGTTTGGAGTCCTTGGTTTCAAGTTATCTGGTGCCGACTCCCTTGGTCCCAAAGTTGTTTTCTTCATTGGTGCCAATTACATCTCTGAGCTCTCCGACTTGCTCAGAACTGGAGATCTCTCCTGTCAGTTCCAAGAAGTTTAGTCAACTCAAGTTTTTTCAGTGTTGTCTCTTCTCCTAGGAGCCTCAGCATGGATCAACTCAGCTCCAGCTTCTGCCTTGGGAGAGGTCTACCCCAGTTGGGGAAAGACTGCGGTGCTGTGCTGTGCTGTGTTCTTTTGGGCCCATACTCACTTCCTACATGGGTGGATTGGCTTTTGAGGCAAAGAAGAGGGCCTTGTCTGTTCCAAGACACCAGTTGGTTCTACCATCCACAGAACAACCTTCCAAGTCACTCCTTGCATCAGAGCCCCATCCATTTCCTCCAGGTGGACAGCAGATGTCAAGGCCACAGGAAACCCCACATTTGGGAACTTCTTCTTCCGACACTTCCCCAGATCTTCCCACTGAGGAGTTTTCTTGGAAGAGGAAGTGTAAGAGGAAACGTTGATTCCCCTGAAGAATCATACACTGAAGACACAGATTTTGAGGAAGGTTAAGGATCCCCATGATCACCTCCTGCTGATATCTCATTTGAAGATATCCTGAACATTTTGAAACAGAGAAGTGCTTGGCAGTCCAGCAATCCTACATCAGAGGAATCTATGTACCTGCAGGCTTTTGGCACCTGACCATCTACCTCCTAGGTGACCCCACCCACTGATAAGCTCATTGAATTATCTCTCCTTGGGCATGGAAGGCCCCCAACTCTATTGACCAGACAAAATCATAACTGCACCTTAGACAAACCCTTCCGGACCAAGGGCTTACCAGTAGATGCCATGGTCGTGGCAGCAGCCACCAAAAGGAACTGGCAGATGAAAGTTCCACTATTCATCTTCCTAATAGGGAGTCTAGGATGATAGATAGGATAGGGAAGTGGCTTTATGCTTCATTGACCTTTACATTCTGATCTTTGAATTACCTGGCACATTTTATGAGATTGCAGAGAGATCTGATTAAAGAACTGTCAGATACTCTCTCAGGAGCCATTTCTGACAAGGTTTGGGACTCCATAGATTTTCAATTGGCCACCCTGACTTCCATTTTCAACTCTTCCATGAAGCTAATTTTTCATGCAGCAGAAAGGATGACAAGGGCCATTGGTTCAGGTGTAACCTTAAGGAGACATGCTTGGATGTGTTTGTGTGACTTCACAGAACCCTTCAAGTCTACGTTCATCAATGCTCTCTTTGACGGCACTTCCTTGTTTGGGCCCAAAGTTAAAGACATAATCACTAGGTGTGAAAAGGATGGAAGGACTGTCTCTGCAGTGGGCATACATTTTTCCACTCTTCAGAGACCTTTTTCGAGGAACCAGCACATTGGTGAAAAAATGTGGTTCAAGAAGTCCCAAGGGTCCTTTCCTGACACACATAGTGACAGCAGAGGGGAGAGCTTCAATGGAAGACGCTGCCCTTGCAGCAGAGGAGGTCCATGGAACAAGGTTTCTGAGACTCGTTCTTTGGTAAACCTTTCCAATGCTCCTGAAAGGAGGCCTGAGTGCCCTTCTCTGGAGGCAGTCGGGGGTCATTTTTCCCTGCACCAGAGAGCCTGGCTACAGATAACTTCTGACAAATGGATGCAGGGAATTATATCCAGAGTTTATATTACTCCCTTTTCACTAATCCCATCCTCTTACAAAAAATCCTGGATGTTCCACCCAATCAAAGGGAACAAGCAGTGTTAGAAATACAAAAGCTGCTAGAAAAGCGAGTCATCCAGAAGGTCCCCCCCAGACCAGATAGGGTCCGGAATTTACTCAAGGTTCTTTTTAGTGCCAAAAAAAGCAGGGGACTGGAGACCTATTCTAGATCTTAGCAAACTAAACAAATCAGTTAATTGAACCAAATTCTGGATGGTCACGGTTCAGTCCATTCTTCCATTTCTGGAAAAGTACGACTGGATGTGCTCCATAGACCTCCAGTATGCATACTTTCACATAAAAAATGCACAAGGTGATCCAGGAGGTTCTTACACTTCCAGCTGGGAGCCAGTCACTACCAATTCAGAGTACTGCCCTTTGATCTCACCACAGCCCCCAGGGGGATCACCAAATACATAGCGGTAGTAGCAGCTCACTTGAGACTGCACAAATTCTGAGTGTTTCCACACCTAGACAACTGGATCATCACTGCCATGACCAAGTATCAACTTGTAGAAGCCAGACAAAAGGTTCTTCAAATGTGCTCCTCCTTGGGAATAACTGTCAGCCACAAAAAATGTCAGCTAGAGCCAACCTAAGTCCTAGAATTCTTAGGTGCCATGTTAAACACAAAAACTATCATAGCCTCTCTTCATCCACAAAGATTATGGACAATTCAAACACAGGTTACAAAGTGCCAGCCAAACTAGTTCTACGAACATTGGGCTCCATGGCAGCATCAATAACTCTTGTATCCCTGGCCAGATATCATATGAAAATTCTACAGTGGTTGCTTGTGGCACAATGGTCAATACTAACCCATCCCATGTCCACAGTAATTTCCATCAACAACATTTGCAAAAAAGATCTAACATGGTAGACTCATTCAGAACAAATTCTACAAGGATGTCCTTTTTCTCCCCCTCATCCCAAGGCCACAGTGACCATGGACACCTACGTGCTGGAGTGGGAGGGGGGGAATTCCAGTAGAAAGACAGTCCAAGGCACTTGGTCTCCAGATTACACATCAGTGTTCTAGAGATGAGGGCCGTGCTCTTAGCTTTGCAAGCCTTTCAAGATGCTCTCCCCTCCAGAACAATTGTGATTCAAACAGACAACATGTCATGGTCGTGTATATCAACAAACAGGGAGGAAACAGGTCTTATCCACTTTGTCAAGAAGCTTGGAGAGTGTGGCAATGGGTGATCTCATCAAACCATTTTCTCATAGCAGTGCACATCTCAGGGAAATCCAGTGCGATAGCTGACAAGTTAAGCAGGTCCATTCTTCTACCTCATGAGTGGTCCCTCAATCTGAGTGTGTCCAAGAAACATTTTGGTCATGGGGCCAGCCTTGCTGTGATCTATTTGCTTCTCTCCTAAAAAAAAACAAATGGAGCAGCTATTTTGCCTTAATCCCCCCATGAGGGAAGCCCAGAGGGATGCTGTTCTTCACAATTGGTGTCTACGGTTTCCTTTATGCCTTTCCTCCAATACTTTTGATTCCCAAATTTCTTCAGAAAGCCATCAGGTTGAAGAACAAAGTCATTCTCAAAGCCCCCTTTTGGCCTTGAGAGATTTGGCTCCCTTTCCTTTGGTCTCACCTAATTAAACAACCTTGGATACTGGATCTAATTCCAGATCTCCTGTCTTACCAAATAGGCATGATCCATCCTGACATTCACAGTCTCAAGCTGACAGCTTGGTATCTCCACTTCCATTGGTAGCCAGACAACCTATGCTGTCTTTTCCAGGTTGAAGCATACTATCATCATCTCATAAGCTTTCCACATGAAAACTTTATTCTAAATGGAAGAAGTTTGTATATTGGGCTCTGCATAAAGAATGACACTGAACCCTTTTCAGCCCCAATTCATGAATTCCTCAAGTTTTTGGCATAGCTTTTTGATGATGGGGCCTCTGCATCTACCATCAAAGTTCAACTAGCAGCCATCTCCAACTTCCATATTGGCTTCAAAGACTTTTCTGTGGCCTCTCACAAACTCTGTAAGTCTTTCTTGAAGGGTACTCCTCTCTTATTACCTCCCTTCAAAGACCCTACTCCACCATGGGACCTCAACTTGGTATTACAAGCAATCACTCAACAACCATTTGAACCTGCCCACACTAGTGCTATTAAGTTAATTTCCTGGACGACTGATCTGTTAGTCATGCTCACGTCTGCTACAAGAATTTCAGAGATTCAAGGCCTATCATCTAAACCTCCATATCTAGTCTTTCATAAGGACAGGATTTCACTCAGAACCAACCCTTCATTCTTTCCAAAAGTGGTCTCTGAGAACATCATCAACGAATGCATTAACTTTCCAGTTTTCTTCCCCAACTATTCTAATAAAGGAAAGTATTGCTTACATTCTTTGAATGTACATAGAGAATTACATTTCTACCTACACAAGACAAAAGATTTCAAAAAATCAGACCAGCTTTTTATCTCTTTCTCACATACCAAACTGTGACAAGCTATATCCAAAGTCACTTTAGCAAAATGGCTGGCCGACTGCATTTCCTTTTTATATTTCAAATCCGGTGTTACTCGATCAAAACTCCTAAAGGCTCATTCCACAAGAGCTGTATGTGAAGTGAATATTAGGTGTATAGTAGGGAAACTGTGTGCGAGTTTATAAGTTAGAGAGGCTAAGAGATTAAGCAACCAAGGTTTTCTGAGAAGAAACATGACATATTGTATCAAATTTTGCAAACTCTTTTCATTACATTTTTTCCTCCCATTCAGCACAATTCTTATATATAGTACATATTAAAGAACCAGTGCCTTGTAGAAGATGGGCCTGCAGTTGCAAAGAGTAAGTACATGATCTAATAGATGGGTTGACAGGATCTGAAACTGTATATCAAGTAAAGGTTGCTCTCATCACGATGGCAAGGCTGACCTTAGGCCAGTTAGGCCTTCTTGGCTCAATAGGGCCCCACTCCTATATGGGAAGGGGGCAAACTCTAGGCTGTCACAGGGTCATTATGCAACCAACAAGATTTGCATTAGAGACATTACAGCAAAGTGTAAGGCATTTTCCTACTTGTATTATTATCTCTGCAGTATCTATACTCTTATTAGTACAGCAGCCTACATTTCCTGTCATGCTCTGTAGTAGTGGCTTGTCTACTACTAGTAATACTGCAGTATCACACCACTTGTCTCACAATGTAAGCTGTTCATGAGTGTTCAACACTGTGTTCATCCCAAAACTGGGAATGGGTTATCCATCTGGTTTTGTGTATCATTCCAATCACTGATGCAAAAGACACGACTGGAGTTAATTTGACAGTGACAGTAGTATTTTGCTTTCTTTTGCTTCTCTTCCTGATGTGGGATGTATGATTTGTTGCTAGTAATGTCATTATGAAAATAACTGTGGCATAGACAGCCTCAGCAAGTGTGAAAACAAACATTAGCAAGCACAAAAAAACAAATATAATGATTTGCGGTATTAACTTCTAGTCACCAAGACTTGTGATAAAGTGTAACCAGATGAATGATATGGCAGGAAAAACACTTGCTGCATTTACAGATGAGAGTAAATTAACCTCCGGGAAGAAGTGAAACATGAGATTTGTATTCAATGGAGAGAGGCAAAGCTGGATAGAAAAATAATTCACATTGGCTAGAAGAGTCAAAATTGTAGCAGAAACAGTTTGAAAAATAGAAGTATTGCTGGGATACCATAGTCTTAAAGTCACATACAAAATGGGTAGAGGTCAAGAGGAAACTTAAAAGTAGAAAACAGTTGGACTGGATTGTGGATGAGTTGTGGAGAAGTGTATTGTAAAAAGCTGAACAAATGGCATGGATTTTGCATGTTCTGTTTACATCCATGTGTGTTTCCTATGGGTATTCTGATTTCCTCTCTCCTGACATAACATGATGCTTTGTGGCTACTCAAAATTATCCCTGTATATAATATTTACTGTTGCCATGGGTTATGGCTGGAAGTGATTTGCAAACATTAGTCCCCCTAACCAGTTTAACAAATAAATAAAAATAAACTTTCGGAAGTAGTAAATGGTTATTTGTGTGAGCACTGTCATTTCTAAGGAGTGACCTGAGATGATGATGAAGTATTCAGAATAATTATTCACCATTCTGAGGTAGTTCACCAGCTATATGTGGTTTTGTGGAAACACACAGACTGTAACAAAGTATGAGAATTAATTTGGCAAAAGACCTAAACAGTTTAGAGCAGCTAAAGGAGGTAGGTTTGGGGATGGGGTAGGAGATAAGTGAACAGCTCAGGTTTCCCTACAAAATGGTCCAAATTACTAAGGCTGGCCATGAGTGCATGCATAAGATCAATATCACTGCAACCGCTCCTAAGTAGCCTTTTAGTTCATGCTTCTAAGCTTTAGGAGTAGTATACACAGACTGAACTGTACTTACAATGCTTTCGCATTATAGCAGGCCTGTGTACCAAACCATGTCAGAGGTACATTCACAGTGATTGGCAGTTAGTTGCAATGATGTTACATTACAACAACCCTTAGGTGAAATAGGGCCCTTGGTGAAGAGTTGCATTGTGCCCTCACCATCTACTGTTTCACCCTTTGTACGCATCCTCCAGTGCTCTCCATGTTTTTCTCCATCTTGGGCTCCCCACACCCTGGAGATTACCCTTTTCTTCCTTTTCCTCACATTTTGATTTACTCTCCAGCTTTGTTCTAGAAGCCATGGCTTTCCAGATACTATGAGATTGTTTACCCTGCCTTTTTATCAAATGATGGCCTGAACAAAAATTATGACTAAGGAAAGAAATTCAGTATCACTATTCAATTTTACTGTTCCTTGTATCCTTTCGACAAACATTATCTGGCCAAGACAGCCCAATAATAACTGTGTAGGAAATAACTGAATTATCCAGGGGGTCTGGGGGCCATGAGACTCCCAAAAGTCATAGTCTTATAGAAACACTGAGGTGCATTTTAGAGCATTTTCTAACCTTTTGATCCTGTGCTGGAATGAACAAAAATAATCTGCACAAATGGCCATGGTCATGTATTTCAAGTGACAGCTGTCATACATATACATACCATGTCTATTCATCCCTACCCCCAAAAGGTAGCCACCTGTACATGTGCTTAATGTTTGTGAGGAAAGTTGAGAAAAAATAATGATAACAGTAATGTATTTCAACGTGTTGCTTCTAGGCAGCACATTGCCCCCACACAAGTTATAATTCACATCTTTATAAACTTGCACACTTCTGAGGTCTGTGAGAGAAGTAAAAGAAATAATGACCCAGTGTTCCCAGCCCCAGCCCCAGCACAAACTATAATGACCTTCTGTGCACACTTCTGAGGATTAACTGTAAAGAAAGTTAAATAAGTAATAACCACACCATCACCAGCCCCCACAAAAGCTACAGCAACTTTCTGTATACACCAACTAGTCCAGTCACCAACAAGGATAAATAAAAACTCCAGCAAGCACACTACCCTGAATTGGATACTAGTCAGTAAGAACCCCCCAGTCATATATAACAGGCTGCTTCTCAGGTAGCCTCAGTGATCACTCCCCAACATTCCTATTCAAAAAATACCTGTACCAAGCTAAACCTGTCATCTATCGTCAAATACGTAAAAAAATAAACTTTAACCCACTCACATTCATCTCATCCCTCAAAGAATGTAACTGGCATGCTCTAAAGTACCTCAGTCTAGATGATGCAGTTGAATTTTTTAATACTACCTTCCTGAACATCCTTAATTACCATGCCCCCATAAGATTTTCCAGAACCAAAGCACAACCCTCCCCATGGCTACAGAAAACCACTTAGTCAGAAATGAAAAACAGGGATAAAGCCTGGGAGCACTGGCGCAAAACCAAAACCACCGCAGCTAGACAGAAATTCCTAGAACTATGCAATAGAGTCAAAAAGCTAATAAAACAGGACAAATTTCAATACTACCAGTCAGCCCTAGACTCCTCACAACACAGCCCCAAACAATTCTGGTCCTCCATAAACTCCATCCTCCAGCCAGGTAAAGTCAGTACCCCTCCTCCTAACATCCCTCACTAATCAGAAAATATTGCTACCTCATTCAACACACACTTCACCCAAACCATACTATCACTAGCTAAACAACACAACCCCCCTCCCCTCCACCCCACACCTTCAACTAGTAATCTCCCCACTGCCTTCTCTTTTTCTCCTGTACCTACCTCCAACATAAAAAAAAACTCTTAACTAAACTTAAACCCACCAAATTAGCAGCAGACAACCTCCCAAGTGAATACCTACAAATCGCAGCTGATGCTCTGGCCTACCCAGTATCCATCTTGATTAACCGATCTCTGTCAGAAAGTTACGTTCCCACATTGTGGAAAGTCTCACATATAATTCCCCTCCACAAAGGCGGACCCTCTGCAGAACTAACCAATTACCGCCCCATAGCTATTCTCTCTCCACTCTCCAAAATACTAGAGAGATGCATACACTCTCAGGTCTCAGACTACCTCCTTACTAACAACCTCCTTTCCAGTACTCAGCATGGCTTCCGACCAAACCATAGCACCACCACTGCCTTACTCTCCTTTACTAACACTATCCTTCAGCATAAAAACAATGGCTATCTCTCCTCTGCTACTTTCCTAGACCTATCTAAAGCATTTGACATGGTCCCACACAAACAACTTATCTCTGTCCTCAATAACCTATCCTTCTCACAATTAGTCACCAACTGGTTTCAGAGTTACCTGTCTGACCATCAACAATCCATTGTATGGCAGAATGACATATCTCCCCAACTACCTGTCTCCATAGGGGGTTCCCCAAGGATCCATCCTTGGACCCCTACTTTTCTCTGTTTACACCAATAATCTAGCCTCTGCCACCAAACATGGCACACTCTTCCAATACGCAGATGACTCGACCATCATCTGCTCAGCCCAGTCCCTACCCAAACTGCAAAAAGTCACACAGGAAGCCTTTTCCTCTGTTGAAACATGGTTATCCGATGCCCAATTAATACTCAACCCAAACAAAACTAAACTACTCATCTTCCAACCCACCAAACATACTCAAAACAACTCTCACTTTAACATCACAGCAAAAGACAACAACACTATATACCCAACTGAACACACCAAATTGCTAGGAGTGGAAATAGACAATAAACTAAAATTTGACATTCACATATCCATGACCATAAAAAAAGTCCACAAAAAACTAGGAGCATTATACAGAAATAAACAATTTCTCACCAAAGCAGCAAAGATTTCAATAGCAAATTCCCACCTTATCTCCACCCTGCTTTATTCCTGTCCAGTATATACCAACCTAAGGCAATGTGATCTAAACAAGCTAGAGACCTGCTACAACAAAATCACCAAATTCGCCACAGGGGCATCCTACCGTAGTCACCACTGTCTCTCACTTGCTGAACTGGGCTGGCTTGAACTCCCTCACCTCCTTCAGTGGTATCAACTCTCACTCACCCACAAACTAGTAAACCATCCACTAAATGTCCCATCCCTCCAGAATCTACTCCAACCCTATCGCACCACCAGACCACTAAGATCCAGCAACAAAATCACTTGCAGATCACTAAAGCCAATAACTCTGCTGGTGAAGCATTATTCTCTTGCGCCATAGCCAAATTATGGAACTCACTCCCACCCACAATTACCTCCGTACCATCATGCACCAACTTCAAAACTTTATTAAAAGCACCTAAAAACATGCTGGCTATGCCCTTGCAACTCACACTCTAATATCATCCACCCCATCCAACTACTACCTTTCTTTCCACTCCACTAACTACCTTGATTATAGCAAGCTCAGATGCTCATAAGCCTAGTACTTATTATACAGCAGGAACTTCTCATTGTTACATTTGTTAATGCCTGTTATGTACTTCACAGATAAAGATTCTAGTTGTCTACTGATGTACTATGTTCTTCATCTGTAAATATGTTGTAAGTCATTTCTATGTTAAATTGTTAATCGCTATGTAATCCAATGTAACTACTGTCTGTTTATTTTACTGTGGAGCTTTTCTCCCCGGGCCTCCGCTGAAAATGGACCCACGTCCAGTCGGACACTCCCGGGCAACAAATTTAAATAAATAAATAAATCTCTGAGCAAGGCAGGTTTTACAGTCATTGGAGTTGAGGGAAAAGGCCATTACTAAGTCTATGTCTGTCAAAATCCAGTAATACAATCTGGGGAGTGAAAACTACCAGACCCTATTAGCTGTAATGGTTTGGATGTTTTATGATATATTTTATGCCTTATTTTGTAAGATAATTACTTATTAACTGCATTTTTTCACTGCTACCCAGAAGAATTATGTATGCCCCGAGCTTTATTGTCTCTGTCCACAGATAAAAATCAGTGATATTTTTACATATGCACACACACTGCATTCTCACCTTCAGGGAAACTGGAGGAATGATAATTCACTTATGGCATATCCAATTCAGGGAGAGGGAGAGTATGCAGAGTCCACACAGAAAAAGTTAAAGCCAGTAACTCAATCAGAGCAAAGCACCTTGAAGTGGCAAAGGTGCCCACCATGCAACTGTGGCAATGATCAGTTGCTTTCACACACATCCTCCTCCTGCCAAACCAGCACATATAGCTAGCTATCATGGACAAGTTCTATGTGATGTAAGTGAAAGAAATTGTGGCAAGCTTCTTACACTTAAAGACACTGCTACCCTCCCAGCACAAGTATGGCAGTGTTGATGATGTCTGTGATCGAAAGTGAAAGAAGTGATATGCAGCGTGTTACTCTTACACTGCAACCCCCTCACCCACCCCACATGCACACACATGCCATAGCAGTACTAGTTTCACACTGATTTCAGCAAATACCGATACATTGTATGACACTAGTACTGCTTCACTGGATCAATGACCATTGTTTAGCAGTCATCAAGCAAGCAGCAGGGCTAAGTCACTTTTAGTAATAATACATACCTGTCACTTTCCCTGATTTCTTCATATTTGTGCCCTGTCCCTCATAAACATTTTGATTTGCTGGTAAGTTATTCAAGATTATACATTCAATGATGCCAGATATTTGAGTTTCATACTTATTGTTCAAAAAAATGCATGTTGATGTGAAGTGTGCTATTATCTTAACCTTTAAGTGAAGTAATATTTTAAAAAAACATTCCTTATTTAGATCCTTTATTCTTCCATATTTTTGACTTTAGCCAGAGTTCTTGAGCAAAGAGTTTGAGAGTTTTAGTATCAGCATCCTGCCATTATTTAAAATACTCCCTAAAAGAGAAATCCATCCCCAAAGAGCAGGACATCTGTTCTTTTAAACTCTCAAGTAAGAACCAAGATAATTTGCTCTAGGATACCGATCTCTTGAACTTGCCTTCCTTGTGTTCATTCACTGATTAGTGGCTTTATCCTAAGTGGATTATATCACAATCTTGTTTAGAATAAAGCAGATAACTGGAAAATGAATGATTGTTTACTCTCTTCATTTTTATCCAACCAGCAGCAGCTTTTGTGGGGCTGTCAGAACAATTAGGCTATAACGTAATAATTTATATTAAAAGCTGCTCATTTGTCTGTGGATGAGAAAAAGCTGGCTCAGCATTTATTTGTCCCCCTTTCCAAATCCTATTGTTCTAGGTTACAAACTAGCCAAACGTAAAGCAGCTAACAGGCACCAGGTTGAATTTTGTATAAAAACAGAATTTATTATGGACTTCCATGATGGCTGCACATTGAATAATAACTTTATTTCAATTCTCCCAGTACCAGTGTGAAAACAGAAACTCAAAAGAGAGAGACAATGAAAACTTTTCTTTTTTTTTGTGGGGGGCGAATTTCAGTAACTGAATAGTATGTGCATTGTCTGGATGCCAGCAAAAAAAGAAATTCAGAGAACTTGAAAGAAAATCAACCACAAAAGGTGATGAAAAACATTGACTGGGAAGAATTCTGCAACTGTTCAGCAAAAATGCAGTGCAAGCTCCAGCTTTGGATAAGTTAAACATACTCAGAGCTGGTTAAAATAAATGAAACCCTGATGTAGTATATCAGCTCAAATAAAAGGTTGTATATAATGGAAGAAACTTTAAACAGATATTCAGATGAGGTGATAAAACTGCAAAAATTGGAGGTTAAAATGAAGAAAAGGGTGGTTGAATATGAGTCTGCTCAAAAAGAGATATTTAAAAAATAATAGAATTAGAGGACAGAGCACAATTTTCTGCTGTATCAGAGAAGCTGGAAGGAACAGACTGCATTAATGTTATGAAAG
Organism: Protopterus annectens; assembly: GCF_019279795.1. Taxonomy (NCBI): domain Eukaryota; kingdom Metazoa; phylum Chordata; order Ceratodontiformes; family Protopteridae; genus Protopterus; species Protopterus annectens. Next base: position 292,804,124 of record NC_056726.1, on the reverse strand, counting down.
CACAAATAAGCAGCTGGACTGGTATTCCACAGCAAGAGTTGTTAATTGAAAGGGCACATCAGGCATGTGTATGCTCCAAACCTGGCCATAAGAAAACAACCTAGACCTTTAACAGTAAAGATGCAATCCTACCAGCAGAAGGAGTTGATTTTGCCAAAACTGTGACAGATGGACAAAGTACTAAAAGTGAAAGACAGTATAGTGTTTCAGAAAAATGCTTACTCACTGCACACCAGGCAGAAGAGGAGTAAATTTCTTCCACTAATCAGGGAAGGTCGAGAAGCAGGCATGTGATTCAAACTGATGTATCCGGGTATCTTCAGAATATTTTTCCTTGAGGGACAAAATCTTTTTTTGATGCAGAAAATGCTAAAGAAGAAATACAAAAGTGTGTCCAATAAAAAGTGAACTGTGAAACAGAAGGAGATTCTGCTTCTTGTTCTTCTGGTAATAAAGACCACAGAGAGAATGTGCCAGTCAAATATTTTCCAGCGTTTCAAATAAAAGTGCTTGGGAGACCGCAAAAAATACAAGAGTTTGGCTAGAAAAACAGAAAGTACATTAAAAAGGAAGCACAGACTAGATTTGGGAGATGGAGAAAAACAGGAATAAAACTAGCAACTTGGAAATTGACAAATAATGTGGGATTATAAAGCATTAATTATATTTGTGAAACATGACAGAACAAGAAAACCTTGAAATATTGTTTTTTTTTAACTTTGTTAAACTTGTAGGGGACTCTAAAGCATATGCTCTATTTCATGTTATTAATGTTTGGAGGAACACTTAGGAGATGGGAAGAGGAAGGAAAGAGTTAAGTGTAAATAAAACAAACCTTTGTTCTTAACAGTAATATTTGTATAGTAGATGACATCTGCATGGTATAAAGTTTTCTCAGTTATTTTCAAGTGTAATCGGGATACTAAAGTTAACAGGTGCCCCTGTTTTTTTTTTCTTATTTTCTCTTTCTCCTTGTTCAGGAGATAATATTTTCTGAAAGGATTCAAGTGTTTTCTCATTCTGGGAGAGCAATAAAGATAAGACAAAACCGGACAGCACTTAGTAGAAGCACAGGCTGCACCATTCATCTTAGCATGGAAAATCTTCCTTTTAGGTTTACCCAAGTCTGTGAATGCGGCTGCCAGTTTGGGACAATTGTTCCTATTAGCAAGGTAAAACTTCAATATTTGAAGAAGTACACAGTTTTGTTTGTTAATATTAAGTTAATAGTTTTTTTGGAGGTGTATTTTTTTTATTTGAGGGCTTTCGATAAAACAAAAACTTCTGTAAGATGTGACATAGGCTCAAATGGATATGACAAGAAACAACTGTATAAAAGGACAACCTGCCAAACATTAGTGTGTGCATGTAACAAAAAAAAATAACTTACAAATAAAATGTGGGAATAATAACTTTTTAACATAATGAGCCTTTCAATATAATCTTTAAATGTTAAAGGTCTCATAGATATAAACAAAAAAAGAAAGTGTAGTGAACTATATTAAAAATGTAGAATGCAAATAACTATGCTACAGGAGACAAATTTGGAAAAAATTGAACATGTGAATTTGATAAAGAAAGGTTTTCAGGACAGTTGTTCAGCAGAATACTTGTGACAAAGGAAAAGAGGAGTTGTTATTGTTGTATCTTTCGGCTTTTCCCGGTTAGAGGTCACCACAGCGGAACTCCGGTCTGCTAATGATTGGCAGTAGATTTTTACATACCGAGTTGCCAGCCCTGGCGTACAACCTTCAACGAAGGTACGCCCATTCACGCATGTCTCCACACAGAAGACGCTTTAGCTGAGAATTGAACAAGACTTCTTATTGTGAGGCGACAATGCTACCTCAGCACCACCACCACAGTTTTGACAAAAGAAAAGAGGAGTACTTATGTTAATTGCAAGAAGAGCTCTATTAGTGATAGAAAAGGATAAAAAGATAATAATGGTAGATATGTAGTACCAAGAGGTTACTGGCAAGGGAGGAGGGTTATGCTGACACTTATTTATATTCCACCTAAAACTGCAATAATGGAGTTTAAGAAAATTCTGGTTGAAATAATCAGTTTTCAGCAGGGAATATTACTTATAGCTGGGGATTGGAATTTGATTTACAGCAGGGAGGATGTATCTGTGGGCCCAGAAGGGAAAATATAACAAAAGAGGGTAGATTTTTTAAGAAATTTATGAAAATATTTGGCATGTAAGATGTAGGAGTTTGGAGTGAAGTTGCATATTATTCTTCAAGATACAAAAACTGGGCTAGGATAGAAAGAACTTACATTTCACAGGAACATTTGCATTTAATTGAAGGTTTTGATACACATCCAATGACTATTTTAGACCATGCATCAGTAATAATTAAAATAAAAATGAGACACTGGCACTTTTCCTCCTATCTGATGAAAAGAGAGGAATTTAAGGAGTGAGTAATGGAAATTATTTGGGAGTTATTAGGGAAGACAGAAATTTCTTCTGGAAATATAGCTAGGGAGTAAGATAAAGTGAAAGTGGAGTTTAAAGATAGGGTGAAAATAAAAGAAACAGAGGTATGCCAGAGGATTTAATAAAATCCATGTAGGCTCTGTGTAGAGCCTACATGGAATGTACCCATGTACATGGCCATGGTTCCCTCTCGGCAGTGTACCATGCATATTAATCATGGCACACTGCTGAGGGAGAGCATAGTAACAGGGAATACTGAATTCATGTAGTCAGAGGTGTAGAGGCTAGTCAGATTTTATGTAGAGGGTGAGGCTCCCTGTAATGTTCCATGCTACTGTTGAAATGTGCTGTGTATTAATAGTTTGTGTTTTAAATTTATAAATTTTTTTTTTAAATGTCCTTTTGTGTGGTGCGGAGAGCAGTAATGCCAGGCTGCACTCACACATAGGTGATACCTGCCAGACCTCTAAAAATAAAAAACGGATGTCATTAATTATCATATCTGTTTTTTTAATGTCCGTTTGCACAGAATGGCACAGAGCACAGCAATGCTAAGCTGCAGTTACACATACAAGCTGCAGTTACACATACACAGTTGACATATGCCAGACATCTAAATATAGACACTGGATGTAATTAATTATGTATGTCTGCTTATGTTTAAGCCTGTTTAAGTCAATTTGTGTGGTGCACCATGGTTGCTTAGTAGTGTATGTGAAGGTATACTACTTTATATACTATCCAAGTAACTAGATGGGTAGAGTGATGGTCTAAAGCTTCATAGGTCCTGGGTTTGAGTGCCTAGCAGCACACATATCATTTGTTGAATGCAATGTAAAATGTCTTTTAAATTAAAATCATTATTTTTACATTTTGGGAGAGCTGCACGGTTCTAAGCACTGCTTAAACGTGGTTAACAGCTAATATTGTTTACATGTTGCTAAGCTTCACTAAAACCATGTTTGTGCAAGTTTTTTCAATGCTCAGCTTTGCTTAGCTGGTTTGAGTGATGCTAAGCACCACAGACCTTTTTTGAATGTTGCTAAATGACATGTAAGGGTGGGAAAACAGCCTATATTAAGGTCAATAGGTGAGACTTCTGCACCATTTGTTGAAGTCTGCTTATCTGCTGATATGCCAGGGAATAGTGAAGAGGGTGTGCACTTTTGGGATGCAGAGACGGGGGTGTGCAGGAGTCCAGGGTTTTTCTTGAGCTCCTTATACACAATTATGAACCTAGGCTGTTGCAGGGTGGTTACCAGGGCTCAGAATGTAAGGCTGAAGCCTGGAATCTGTTGACCAGGGACCAGTGCTGCTGGTATCCCCTGCACTGGTGAGCAGTGTTGTCACCTCTATGATGACCTGAAGTGGAGAAAGAGGGGAACATTGGACACCTGGGTCCTGCAGGCTATGACTGGGCTTGCCCTACAAATATGTAAGTATTTTTCCACTGTTTTACCAAAATGCAAGCTGAATGTGTGCAAAACTGGAATGCATAATAGTGTGCTTCTCTCCCAACAGCTGCAGCTGAGAGGACTTGCAATATTCAGTCTCATGGCAGGCACCTGGCCAGATTGCTCTGTGAGTGTGGTAAGTATGGATATATTATGCTAACTATAGTGCAATAAGCAATACAGAATAAAAAATGTATTGCAATAAAGAACAAACAAAAACTATAGTGCAATAAATAGGCAATTAGAACTGTACTGCAATAAATGGACAATTAGAATTGTAGTGCAATAAATGAACAATAACAACTGTATAACAATAAACAACACAAATAGTAAGCAAAATGATGTAAAAGCAGGATTGTGATGTCATAACATAATTGCACTACAGCTGTATGCATTGCATGTCTATGGTAAGGTTGCTGCAATCAAGTATGCAACTGCAATAGCTGTAGAATGCAAAACTAATGGCCTGAAAAAGGTATTGATCAACTCATAGTATGGTTCAAAGCTGTTTCCAGGCCAGTTTCAGTCCCATAATGCTCTCATTTTCTTCTGCTCCAGGAACAAAATGTGTATTGGTGAGGTAGCCCACTTTATGAGCAGATAGTATGTGTAGATTTCACAGACAGTTATCAGCAATGCCAATAAAGTGTTAAGCAGCATTGTGGATTCATAAATAAATCTGTCTTAATATTTACAGCATGGCTGTATTCATTGTATGTGTGTTCTACTGTCACTGCAGTCAATTGTAAAACTGCAATAGCCCTACAATGCAAAAGGAATGCCCTGTAAACTGTATTGCTCAACTCATAGTATGGATGAAGGTTGTCTCCAGGCCAGTTTCAGTCACATAATGCTCTCATTTTCTTCCACTCCAGGAACAAAAGATATATGGCTGAGGTAGCCCACTTTATGAGCAGATAGTGTGTGTAGATATCACAGAGAATTATCAGCAATATCAATAATGTGTAAAGCAGCATTGTGGTTTCCTAAATAAATCTGTCTTAATATTTGCAATAAGGCTGTAGTCATTGCATGTCTGTTCTAAATTGCTACTGTCAATTGTTACATAATCTGAAGATGTCCCCTGCAGTCACTGCTATTGGGTTCTACTCCCATGCCTGCCAACTAAGGCATAATGGCTGTCTAGTTTACTTAATGTACACAAACATGCCTCTCAAGTGTCACAATTTGTCGTAATGTAATTAGAACTGCCTGTCTGTGGTGGTGGTGCTGCTGTAGTATTGTCACCTCACAGTAAGACACTGTCTGGTTTGATTCTCAGCTGGAGCGTCTTCTGTGTGGAGACATGCGTGAATGGGCGTACCTTTGTTGAAGGTTGTGCATCAGAGCTGGCAACTCGGCACGTAAAAAAAATCTACTGCCAATCATTAGTGAACTGGAGTTCTGCTGAGGTGACCCCTAACCGGGAAAAGCCAAAAGACGCATGCACGCATGTCTGTAACGTGATTACCAGATAAATGAATACCTGGAATGCAATGTATTACCAAATCCATTTACAGAACTCTTTGGTAGTTATATAAGTCCACATCATGTAAAACTGTTCTGTGTAGTTGTGTACCTGCATTTGTTAATGCTTTGCCCATACTGTCCCATGCTAACAGCTTGAGAGGTATGTATGTGCTACATCAGCTATAGAAGAATTGTAGTCATTGTACTCACAACTGACACTACACACCTATAGAACTATGTATTACCAGTGTTTTCAAGGATCTCATCTCCAGTGTCACTAATGGTATGTTTTTCTCTCTCTCCCCACCCTTTGCCTTCTTTAATTTATTATTATGATTTAATATTAATATATTTTGTTAAACTAACTATATTTTGTTAAACATTAATTTATTATTGTTACTCATTATGATTTCATATTAATATATTTTGTTAAACTATATTTTGTTAAAATTTAATTTATTATTGTTATTTATTATTATGATTCATTATTAACATATTTTGTTAAACTGTTTTGTTGACCTTATGATTTAATTCATACTGGCTTGCTGTTAACATACTGACTGTTAATGTCACTTAATGAATGTTGTATGACACATAATATACCTTAATATGTATTTGGATTAATAAATATTATGTTGCATTCTGTTAATACGAGCAGTGCTTTGCTTATTACTAACATTAACTTATTGTTCTAACTACTGGGGTTGTCCTGTGATCAGCCAGCCAGCCCTTGGTCGGCCCAAAGTCTCTGTCGTCGGCCGGTGATGTCGCACTTCACCCGGCGTCATCTCTGCTGGTTCAGATCAGAGATTACTACTGCGAATACTACTTGAAGACTTGATGTCAGAAAAAGTCAATAACTGTTTAACTTGGAAACAAAAACCTCATAAAAAGATTTCCTCTCTTACTGTTTGCCTTGTTTAGGCCCATCAGAATACATATTGCCGTCGCGGATCCCGACTACCCCCCCAAGTAAAAAGCGCAAAGAAAAGGCCGACACTGTTAAGCAAAATGAAAGTGTCTCGGTTTCGCCGAGAACGAGAAAACTGATCAAAAATACAGCGAATCAATGACATCAGCCTCAGAATTTTACCTACAACTGTAGTTTACTAGTGACTTATCAGACACCATCCCTTTGGATGTTGCTGAAGAGAATCATTCCAGCTGCCTCCACCAGAGGAATTGAACAATTCAATGGGAGAAGGATTTCTCAGATTCCAGAAACATGATACAATACCAAAGAGTTTATGCTTGTTTAACTAAAAAAAATCCCTCTCTGATGACTCTATATAAGAAATATATATATGAAATGGTAAATAACATACAACAGGTTAGTAACCATTCTTTAAAAAAAATGGCTATGATGCTGGGGGGCTTATTTTAGATCAGCCATGACTGGCACAGTGATAAGAAGACATGCATGGTTGAAATACACAATAAACAAAACAGGCTGATACCATCATAACAAGGACATTCTTGAAGTATGATTCTACATGCCACAATAAAAATGGCATTCTAACTGCCAGAAAAACAAAAAGAACTCCCTCTTTACTTCTTGGCACTAACAAAGAGCGAGAACAAGCTAACAGCAAGAAAAGTTCTGCAGGCCTTGCTTCATGGCATCATGCATAATCTTGGTCCCACATGCCACTGCATTTCTAACTACTTTACTACAACTCTTCAAGGTCAGCTGGTTCATCATGATCCACCTACCTTGCTTCCTCTGGTCATGGCACTGGGTCCCAGCACATCTGTAGCCCAGCCTGGTTGTGTCCATTCTGCTGCCCCTGCACTACCTGTGGTGTTGGGTAGTACCACCCCACAGGATGGGGCCTGCCCCCCTCTGGGAGTGGTGGTGGAGGTGGAGTTGTCACCCGTGACGAACTGCCAGGTGTGGTACATGAGATCATGTGTGAATTTGGATGAGGCCTGCATCGGATGGAGAGCATGCTGGCCACCCTGGTGGGGCAGGCATGCCTCGGAGCCAAGCCTCCACCTCTACCACCTTCAATGTAGTAATGGAGCAGTGTTGACAGTCCCATGGGTTGGGATGTGAGTCATACTGCTACCTTGTGGAGACACATTGGACTCAGATTCAACAACACCCTCCCCATCCAAGGTGTTCACTCCCCTGTTTGCTGTCTTGTCTGTCTGCAAAAGCTTCTTAACCTACCCAACTTACCTCCTCCACATGTACCAATGTTCCCTCCCCAAAATTCCACTCTTACCTTACAAAAAAAAAGTGCACCTGCCCCCCCCCAAAAAAAAAAAAAAAAAAATATATATATATCATTCCATACATAGCTGTCCTTTTTGCACATGTGTCCACTGGACATACATAATTTGGTCCAACTGGCTTAATGCAATTATGTTGTCATCACCACTCTCTCAGGGGGTGATAGTCCAAAGTCATCTACAAAATCTGAAAAAAGTGCACAGTTGTTGCTGTACAAGAAATGGATAGTTATGGTTATTTCCTACACCCCTCTTGCACATAGCTACCTGCCTTTCACTATGTTCACCCCGCTTCCACCCCATTTCACCACTTTCTTATCTCAACATTTTTCTTTTCTTTATATATTTTTGGTGAGATGCTACGTGACTTGTCTCATTGCTTCATGCAGCTTTGCTAAGATCAGCTAAATGGAGCTATAGTGATATGTGTTTTAAATAATAAACATGTATAAAATAAACACCTGTTGCCTATTTCAAACCCAAGACCATTGCATTTGCAGTCCACTGCATGAATCTGCCTTGCCACAAAGCTGTTAATTAAAACAGGTGGTTTAAGCAAAACATAGTAATTGCAAGTTACAATCATTAAGCGTGTTTCAGCAGAGCTGCGCATCATGCAAGCTTGCTTAAAGATAAATGGAAAAATTGGGAATGCACCTTGGAGTCTCGTGCAAGAGTACACCACTAGAAAGCCAAACACACAAGAATGGATGTACGTGAGCTCTCTAATAGCATGTAAATGTCCCCTTTTAATCAGCATCATTTACAAGTACACCTGCTAAGGCATTACTGGCAAAAACATGTACAACAGGGACCCTGGTGCAGACCATATAAAACCATGCACATAATGATGGCTGTAAAAAAAGTATGTCACAGCCTGTATGTGTACTTATATCTTGCAAATATACCAGCTGTAACAGTGACTCAGTAGCTCAATCTGTTAAATGCCTTGCAAGCAGTGCATTTTGCCACACAGACAGTCCTAGGTTCAAATCCAGTGGTGTGTAGCATTTAAATAACATTATTGTGAATCCAGCAATTAATTACCGAGTTATGCACTCTGTATCCACACAATGCATTACAGATTAAATGTCTGCTTGTCACTGATGGAAGTCACAGGCCTGCAGATAGGAACACACTTCACTTATCCCTATAGCAAAACTATAAGTGCATAAAGTGTCACGTCATGCATTAATATGCATTCACAGAGAATTTTAACTCAGGTAATGCAGATGAGGCTCACTAATATCAAAGTGCAGTACACAATTCTTTCAAACTCACAGTGGAGATTAGCACAGCTGCACAACTAACATACACATATGAAGCCCCTGCTTGTAACAAAGACTGCCAGCATACACGTTTCAAAAGAGTACCTGACTGTAACATATGGCCTCATAGTTGCCCAAATGATGGACATAATGTTATATTTATCCCCTATGTTGCTCAAGGACACAACAAACATGTAACATAGTACTCTGTTAATGATACCATTGCCTAACATACTTACCTTAAACACATGCCTTAAATGGAGTGGAATGACTACCGTCACTCTGGCTCTGCTTTTACTACTAGACTGCCACAGCTGCCACAGTTACTCCTACAGCTTATTGTCCTCCATACTGTTCACACTCTGCCTAGGCCTGTTACCTGCAGCAGCAGCAGGAGCCTGTAGCACACACATCTCTATGTAACAGTAGCTGCTACAGACCTATGCTCTGCAATGATGTAGTCTCCTCACCCCAGCAATGTCCAGCACAACATATCAGAAAGGGCTTGTAATCTGCATGGGGGCCTTATATCTTGTACAGTGGTGGCATGTCATTGACTGATGATAGTGCAAATCAGCTGTGTTGGGTGCAATTAGCATTTCAGAACCACAAGTTGGTTAATAGGCAATCACCTGCTAATGAGAAGCATGTTAAAAGCAAAACATGCTAGCTATTGGGAGCCATTCTTTATGAGTCTCTCTGCAAATGGAATACACGCCTTTGCAAAACTTAAATATCACCACATATCAACAGAGGAGTTTTGCACTCTGGTAGGTATGTAACCTTTTTGTTTACAACAGGATGCAGATGTGTGAATATACGTATAGGGAATAGGGATTACATTATTAAGCCTTTCTTAGAACTGTGATAATGACACGTCATTGATCTCCAGAATTGTAACACCTACAGAGGAAGTACAATACATTAAGGGTGGAATGTTTTTTGTCATTGTGGCACACTGGTCTCATGGGACTGTCCCTTTACAGTGGTTGTAATAGCACACCGCTATTTGTGTGGCACTGTTGTTTTGATATACTATCAGGGGTGTAGCCCCTAGGGGGCACACTACAATAGACTCCAGTGTTGGGTATATGATCATACAGCAGTATCTGTCATGGCACACATGAGAATAGCTGACTATTGCTAGTATATTTATTGTATCCACACACTTAGTATATTTGGCACTGTGGAATATGACATGTGTGATCAAACAGTGGATACTGGCAACCATTCTGTCCTTGCTGTATCTCTAGTAGTCATAGTGTACTTCCACATATATGATCCTGAAATATGTTCCCATTTTTTCTTGCAGGAAACATGTACCCAAGATGCCATTCACCTTTCATGGATGCAGAGAATGATATTATAGTTTCAGGCCTCCAGCAACACCATGAACTGCTACTGTTCAGAGGGAGGCAAAACAGGGAACAGCAGGCAGCACTGTGGGCTGACCTTGTCCATTTTGTGAATGCCACAGGTCATCAGAGCAGGACATATGAGCAGGTTAGACACCATGCAATGAACATGATCAATGCTGCTCGCAGAAGAGCAGCAGATGTAGCCAGGGATCATGGCATCACCAGTGGAAAGCCTGCAGTGGAACAACCACTCTCAGCCACTGAGGAATTCCTGGTGAGCATAGGCATACACGACAGCTCCCAGGCATCCATCACATCATACATCATGGATGTGGGTGCCACATTTTCCATGGCAGCAGAGCATGCAGGTAAGCTTAGTTTGATCATCATTGCAATACTGTAGCATTCAATGTGCCAGGGTGTACATACTGTTGCATGTGTGTCAGGTCTGTGTTCTTTGGGGGGGGTTAACTGCAGTTTGACTCTCATGCTCAGATGTTGACCGATATAACAATGAACACAGTAGCTACTATAAATGTCAGATGTATGGATGTATTACTTCGTTGTGGTGCAACATGCAGTAGTACTGACATTACCCCTCCCTCAACTTTTCACAGGTCTGCCAGGTATCGGACAAGGCCGTGGTCCTGCTTCTGGTAAGCACAATACTGTTTTGTTATAGATGTAGGTTTACAGCCATGTAATCCCTAAATTGTCATCCCTGGCCTGCTGCCTGGAGTGGTGTACTGTTGACATGATTGCCAACTGCACAGATATTTTCTGACTGTACACATGCTACAGTCATACGTATGCCTTGTAGGTGTCACCACACTGGTAGATGTGACAGTATTGGCAGGACATTGTGGATTACCATATGTGTCAACTGTGCAGAGTCTTCACAAATGTCAACAGTGTACTTCTTTGTTGCTGATGAGATTGCTGTGTAAAGAGCTTTTATTTACATGTTACTACAGCTGCTTGTGGGAAAAGTAATGTCTTCTTGTCCTACTATATGAGGTTGGGGTTTCAACAGGTCTGTAATGGGGCCAACAGTGTATAGAGCTGTGCATTTATTGCAACATAGTACTGCAGAGCATAATAGTGTAGATATTAATGTACTGCTTTTTCCTCTCTTATCACAGGTGACCGGGGGGGGGGGGGGGTTGGCTCCTACACAACCTGATGTTGGTGTCTCTTCAGACACTGATGATGATGGAGGTCACAGTGAGGCACAGGTGGGGGTTTCAGGGTTGAATTTGTCCCAGAGGTTGACAGCACTCCGCTGCCCTCATTGTCACTGCACACAGTCAGTATGCCTATACATACCCAGTTCCCGGAGGCCACAGATATAAGATGGTTCCAGTTTTTAACAAATTTGCTGATTGATTATATCAGTGAGAAGTTTTCATCTATCTATTAACTGGGCTTATATAATCATGATTCTTGGAGTATAAAATACATTATCATGTCATGTTTATATGTTTGTTTTGATGAATATCTTCCTAATCTTTTATCCATTGTTAGATTTTAAGCCTAAGGTTTTTGTATGCATAACAATCAGATATATATATCTATACATCCATATACATTTTTTTGCACAGATATTTATATTAACAACAATAATATGTTAAGATATACGTATTCATTATTTATATATTTTTATATTTTATATGTGACATAATCATTCATCTATACATATATGTTTATTAATATTTGATATTAAATAATAAACATTAGTTTAGCATTAGAATATACTATTATTCATCATCATTCATTCATCATTTTCAGATTTTTATCACATATTCTATATATAATACCTTTACTCTAATATGAGGAGAATATGTTTTTAAATATATTTTTTTAATATATTTTTTATATATTTTTAATATGATATGTCTCTAGAATGGTTGAATAGATATTAGATGTAGATTGCATTAGTAAAACCAAAGCTTGTCTATGTAGTTAAGGTAATAGAGAGACTATCTTTTTAAGAGAATTTAATTGATGACAAGCAAGATTCAATTATCAATTAATTAAGAAAAAGAGCGGGAAATTAAGTAGCTAACATTGCTATATAACCATCTGATTTTCTGTATTGAATTATAACCCGAAGAAGCATACTGGTTTGTATGCGAAAGCGCTTGTTATCTGTGACAATAATAAAGATTTCATATTTTCTACTGCATCGTGGTGATCTTCGTTTTGGTGTTTCCTGGGACTTTATTGGCTTTACAACCGAGATCCTTGGATGGTAATCACCCTCACTTTGCTGCTATTTCTATTTTTCTTGGGACTGCATTACTATCACACGATGGAAGATATTCCTGTTGAATTGGATTATAATCCTGTATCCAAAGACAATATGAATAAATGGAAGGACATTATTAACCAGCAGATGAATCCTCTTTTAAATATTGATCTAGACAGATCCTTACCAGCGGAAGCCAACACAGGTACTGTCATTGATCATAAGGAATTCATTGCTAGCCTCCAAGACTTAGAGAACAACTTATATAAATTGCATAAGCTAGTCTGGCAAAGACGACATTTAGAGGCATGTCTTCACTTTAATGTGATTCCTAGAGGGATGCGCATCTTATGTATGCCGACCTATGGAGATACGCACCCTCTATTGCTGAAGCAGTGGCAGGAACTTAATGTTGGCTTCAGCAAACAGTACATTAATCTCCTCATAGACTATTTTACACCCATAGAGCGAGAATTGGCTGTTAAAGTGGAAGAACAACATAAAAATCTAAGTGATAACTTTAAAGGGGAGATACATGCTAGAAAGATTGAAGCTATGTATATACAGATAATGGCTTTTAGTGAAAGGCTTCAACAAACGAAACACAAGAAATTACTTAGAGACTACAATGATTTTCTAACAGGCCAGATTTTTGTCTGGCCAAGGTTTAATGCCACACAAAACAACTCTAATAATCGGAACATGCCTATGACTTCACGATCGCAAGACATTGGTACCTCTCAGCCTGTTACTGTTTCAAATGGCAGTTCCGCTTTAAACTTTACAAACTCAACATACAATGCTAACATCATTCCTCTGACTGAGGTGACGCAAACAGAGCGCCAAGACACAGGAGAAGGAACATCTATGGTGGATACACCACCACCTAACCAAGAGGGACTGAGGCAGTTAATACAGCATAAGGGTGCGAGACCCAAAGACAGCTCCTCTGCTATAGATAACAGTTTTTACCCTTTCCTGTCAAGTTTCGGACTCAAAATCGAACCAGATCGAGCAGTCGAGGGAGAAGAAAAAGAAAGTACTCGGAAGAAAATATGGAGGTAAGGAGAAAACAGAGGAATTGACTGACTTGGTATTCAACCTATCTAATCGTTCATTGAATGACTATGAGAGTAGCCTTTTGAATAAAGGCCTTTCATTTGTTCCGTCACAGTCGAGTAGTCTATCGGAACTGTTGATTGACTTACGCATGTTTTGCAGAAATGTTTCACTTAAAATGTTGTTTAAAGATAAAAACAAGAGTGCTTACTTGGACAATGGAAGTAGATTTAAGAAACCGAGTGTATTTGTACCTGAAATGCCTACTATTGTTAATTGTTTTATGCAGGTTTGTGAAAATGAATTTTATAAATACTTCTCTAACTCTTTAGATATTGGCACTAAATACCATATATACCACAACCTGAATTACAATGAAAAAATGGCACATAAAAACCTATAGAAAGATATGAACATTATTGTTAAACCAGCCGACAAGGGTGGTGGACTTGTTTTAATGGACACTATTTTTTATAATGAGTTGATGTCAGGTTTGTTGTCTGATACCGACAAATATACAACTATAAATGATTTGGAACTAGACAGGTTAATTTTTTCTGTACACGACACTTTATATGACCTGCTAATGTGTAGGCAGCTGAGCAAGGAACTTTATGACTACTGTCTTATAGAGTGTCCATTAATTCCGCTAATAAAGGGACTTCCAAAAATGCATAAGCAACAATTTCCTCCACCTATGCGACCTATAGTAGCAGGGAATAAATGGTTGACAGAAAACATCTCTATCTACTTAGAATCCAAGTTAGGATATCTAGTAAGAAATATATCGACTATACTTAGAGATACTCAACAGTTATTAAATGACCTAACTTTAATGGAACAGGAGATAGATATAACATCACCATTAATTCTAGTTGCCATGGATATAAATAATTTGTTTACGGTAATACCAAATGAATATGGAATAGAGGCTATAAGAGAAGTAATGTGCAGAGAAGCTACTATTGACAAGGACACACAATTACTTATTGGTACTGTACTAGATCTTGTACTTAATAATAATGTTTTTTCTTTCAACAATAAGTTATACAAACAGGTATGGGGGGTTGCGATGGGCACCCCCTGTGCCAATTCGTACGCAAATCTCGTCATGCATAATTGGGAACATCATTATGTCTTCAATAGTAGATTCAAGCAAAACATTATACTCTATAGGCGTTTTGTAGATGATATTCTCATTCTATGGAAAGGCAACACAAACTCCTTATTGGAATTTTGTAAATATCGGGAGTCAACTACTGATTTTCTAAGGTTCACAATGGAATTCTCCAACACTACAATTAACTACTTGGATATTACTATATCCATTAATCCTGATTATACACTTGCTACTAGGATATATAGGAAGAAATGTTGGAAGAACGCCATTTTACTATACAGTAGTATGCATCCAAGACATGTTTTTGCCAACATAGTTAGAAATCAATATATGAGAATATATAGACTCTGCAATAATGAGATGGAAAGGAATCAGGAGCTACTGATTTTGAGAAATTTGTTTGTAATGAGAGGTTATCCTATTAGTTTACTAGAAGAGATCAGTAGCAACCTTCTGCCACCTACTGCTGCTGTATATAATCAAAATGTTCGCATCTCTAGATATAAAACAGGTACAAAAAGAACCAAGGTCAATAATGAATATAAATCAGTGTCAGATACATCAAGCTGCCAGGAATTCGGATCATATGTTCCATTCGTAACTAGATACACTAATGACAATCATTATGTTATCCATATTATTAAGAGAAACTGGAACATACTGACAGTTAATCAAGATGTCAAGAATATAGTAGGTACGATGCCAAGTTTTTGCTATAAAAATAGCAAAAACTTAGAGACTTTTATGTAATGATAAAATAGCTAAAGGAAATGAAATAGATAGAGCAATATATATAGGGACTGTACCTTGCAATAAATGTAATATGTGCAAGCACATCATAACAGATAACCATTTTTATATACCAGGTCTTGGCCAGGACTATTATTTTAATGTACAAGCAACCTGCGAGACCACTAATGTCATCTATTTGGCTACATGCAATGGCTGTCAGGCATATTACGTAGGTCTAACCACGAGAAAATTAAAGAATCGTATCTACAACCACATATATGAGATGAGGAAACAGATTTTAACTAATGCACTAGCTAAGCACATTAATGAGTATCATGACCATAGATTTTATTTTCGTGTCATCGATGTGGTTAGACGGGTAAAAAGAGGAGGAGATAACACGACATTTGTTGAAAATGTTGAGCTTGAATGGATTTTGAAGCTTAAAGCCCACATACCTCCTGGGCTAAACAGCACAGTTAGTTTGAAACCTGTGTTGGCTTCGAGGTAGCTTGTCTATCTTTGTATACTTTTTGTATTTTTTGTATATTTTTTGTATATATTTTTTGTATATATTTTTTCTATATATATATTTTTTTTAGAAACTTCACATAGGAGCTGGCTCTGAAATAAGATGGTTCCAGTTTTTAACAAATTTGCTGATTGATTATATCAGTGAGAAGTTTTCATCTATCTACTAACTGGGCTTATATAATCATGATTCTTGGAGTATAAAATACATTATCATGTCATGTTTATATGTTTGTTTTGATGAATATCTTTCTAATCTTTTATCCATTGTTAGATTTTAAGCCTAAGATTTTTGTATGCATAACAATCAGATATATATATCTATACATCCATATACATTTTTTGCACAGATATTTATATTAACAACAATAATATGTTAAGATATACGTATTCATGTATTCATTATTTATATATTTTTATATTTTTTATGTGACATAATCATTCATCTATACATATATATTTATTAATATTTGATATTAAATAATAAACATTAGCTTAGCATTAGAATATACTATTATTCATCATCATTCATTCATCATTTTCAGATTTTTATCACATATTCTATATATAATACCTTTACTCTAATATGAGGAGAATATGTTTTTAAATATATATTTTTAATATATTTTTAATATGATATGTCTCTAGAATGGTTGAATAGATATTAGATGTAGATTGCATTTGTAAAACCAAAGCTTGTCTATGTAGTTAAGGTAATAGAGAGACTATCTTTTTAAGAGAATTTAATTGATGACAAGCAAGATTCAATTATCAATTAATTAAGAAAAAGAGTGGGAAATTAAGTAGCTAACATTGCTATATAACCATCTGATTTTCTGTATTGAATTATAACCTGAAGAAGCATACTGGTTTGTATGCGAAAGCGCTTGTTATCTGTGACAATAATAAAGATTTCATATTTTCTACTGCATCGTGGTGATCTTCGTTTTGGTGTTTCCTGAGATTACCATATGTGTCAACTGTGCAGAGTCTTCGCAAATGTCAACAGTGTACTTCTTTGTTGCTGATGAGATTGCTGTGTAAAGAGCTTTTATTTACATGTTACTACAGCTGCTTGTGGGAAAAGTAATGCCTTATTGTCCTACTATATGAGGTTGGGGTTTCAACAGGTCTGTAATGGTGCCAACAGTGTATAGAGCTGTGCATTTATTGCAACATAGTACTGCAGAGCATAATAGTGTAGATATTAATGTACTGCTTTTTCCTCTCTTATCACAGGTGACTGGGGGGGGGGGGGTTGGCTCCTACACAACCTGATGTTGGTGTCTCTTCAGACACTGATGATGATGGAGGTCACAGTGAGGCACAGGTGGGGGTTTCAGGGTTGAATTTGTCCCAGAGGTTGACAGCACTCCGCTGCCCTCATTGTCACTGCACACAGTCAGTATGCCTACACATACCCAGTTCCCGGAGGCCACAGATATTGGACAGTCAGAGGGTGGAGACATTGAACAGGAAAGTGTGGTAACTATGGCTCCAGTGAGTGTAGACACTGGCCATAGCCAGAGAGCTAGTGATGTTCCACATAGGTGGATTGATATGGGTGCTCATAGGAGGCCTTCTGTCCTTCCACCACCTGTTGCAGGTGTCACATCATGGTTCACTCAGCATATGTTTTGGGTCATCATGGAGGCACAGGCACATTCTGAAAGGAACTCCAGACTTATGCTCAGGGTTATGGATGCAGCACAGTCTGTCATCTATGACTGCCTCCACCACATTGGTGACACCATGGATTGGTTCATTGATGTAGTGGAAAGAAGGTGGGCTGAGACAGTATCACAGTCAGGTAATAGCACTGCTTCTGACCTTGGGCATAGAGGTGCTAGTGCAACTTCTGGCAGAGCCAGTTCCTGTGTTTGGGGCAGGAGACAGTGAACTGTCAGCTCTACCATGCATGGTTCAAAGCTGTCCAACATACATACATGTAGGGCTAGCGCTGAGCTTGACTGTGTACACATGCACACTCACAAACCACTGTCAAATGCAGGTCACCTATAGACACACGGCACATTTCCATGGTCCATCTTGCCTGCTTCCCTTCCTGACTCACACACATGCTGTCAACCTTGTAGGGCGGCCCAGGCCTCCTGCACCACCACACAACACCCTTTGCAAGTGATGATACCTGTGCCACATCCTTGTCATCCTCATCATCGATGCAGGGAAATGAAGCTCTGTCTGATGCACAGGGTGACCATATAAATTAACATGTACTTGTGTAATGCATTGTTGTTTTGCCATGCCACTTGTAGTGGTTACTGACAGATATACTATGCTGACATTTGTAATGAGTAAGCCACATAATTTTTTGTACCTTATTTTGCATGATGTTGTAATGGCTGTATACTTAAACAATGAAAAGTGTGTCATGGACTTGTTTATATTCCTGTTGCAGGATTCTGTTGGGGACACCTATGGATACACAGTGGCAATAAAGCCATAGATATCACAGCAGAGGATAGCAAGGAAGCACAGAAGAAATATGTCCTCTGCAAGGTACAGCACTATAGCTGCATGGCACCATATGTCCATATGTGTATAACAGGCTAACAAGGACAATGGTATCATTCAGCATACTCATGCATCCCTAATCAGTGAAAAGGTCTGATACCCTTGATAAGTGTCACAAGGGTTTTGGGAGCTAACACATCTACAAGCTGTGGTGCTGGAGATGACCCATCTGCAAATTTTGTGTGTCCAGTACAGATATTTGTCTGACAACAGCTATGATTGTCTTGTTCTGCATCCCATGGTGTAATCTGAACATGATGTGTGCTTCACATGCATGGGGAGCCTGTTAAATATAGGGTGTACTG
The DNA here is from genome assembly GCF_019279795.1 of Protopterus annectens. NCBI lineage: Eukaryota > Metazoa > Chordata > Ceratodontiformes > Protopteridae > Protopterus > Protopterus annectens. Next base: position 292,785,363 of record NC_056726.1, on the reverse strand, counting down.
CCTGTGTTACATACCTGTCTGTCCAGCATTTACTATTTATACCACAGAGATGGTGTAGGTGTGTGGGACAGGTAAGTTGTGTTAGTCCTGTCATTGATACGCGGGAGGTACACAGTGGGATCTGACACCTCCCTGTATGGCAGCCATACACATCCCCTCCAATGCATTTATGAAACAGACTACACATGCATGGTCTTGACACAGACTCCATAGGACATGTTATCTGCAATGTGTATTGCTGTACCATGGATTCTGTGTGGCTGCTACAGTTGTAAGATATGCTTGTGTAGTGACATAGCAAGGGTGCCATTGTATACAATGATAGTTATGATGAGTGCCACATTCAGTATGAAAGTTGTGTCATGGACCTGTTTATGTTTCTGTTGCAGGATTCTGTTGGGGACACCTATGGATACACAGTGGCAATAAAGCCAGATGGCACAGGAGAGGATAGCAAGTCAGCACAGAAGAAACATGTCCTTCACAGACATGCATCACAGACCTTTCTGTTAAGGTTGTACAACATTGAATGCATCACCACATCTTACTGACCAGTGAAAGGCAAAGGCTACATTACTCTCTGTGTTCATATGTCCATGAGTAATGGCACAACTGTGTGTGGTGTGTGGACACTACTATATTTCTCAGGGGTGGATGACTTTCCAAAGGATAGTATTGTGCAGTCGTTGGCATTTAGTATTTATCAGTGTCTCAGACAAACACTGAGTGTGTGTCTCAGGCCATCCCGGATAACTGTTGGTTCTGTGTGGGATTCAGTGACAGCTCCTGAAATGCAGTCACCTGCTAATGTAGTCAGTCAGATGGCACTGCAGTGGCTGTGACTGCAAAGAGGGAATGGCTAGAAGGAGTACGCTATCAATGATGTCTGGGGAAATCCACTGGTGACTGGCATCATTGCAGTGTAGGTCTCCCAATTGCTATCTTGCCAGATTATGACTATCAGACACTTGCCTGTCCACCAGCTGACATAACACTCTGTAGATAACCTACACAGTGTCCAGCAAGGCCTACTGGCCTAATATTGTCAAACACCTTGTCTGGCCATGGTAGGTAGAGAGAGTAATATTTCCGTCATCAGTTGCATAGTGTAACACTCAATGGGGTCCACCAGTTAGAGTTGATAGGCATGATTTGGCCTTGAGCATAATAAACAGTGTGTGGTCCAGTGTCAGTAGGTATACAACAGTGTTACTGTTCATATCCATGCTAACTCCATTCATATTTCATGTCACGTGACTCAGAGATCTGGGGACACTGCTTGGCACTACATGCTAGTTGTCCTTTGTGCAACTAAGTATTGCAGTTGCTTCCAGCATGTTCCAAAAAGAGAGTTATCCAAGGTGTCTGTAAAGAGAGTGTAATATGTATACCTTTTGAAGGTAAGGTGGTGGTTTTACACAGGTATTATGCAGTTGGACACACCCAAGTGGTGTGTACTGGAAGGACACAATTACCTTGTGAAGACTGTGTTAAGCATGGGTGTACACAGAATTGCTGGTGCCTGGCAACTGCTAATGCTGGTCTCACCAACACCACTCTCACATAGAATACCATGCTTAGATATGTTTTCTGTTATCAGACACAAAAAGTTACTACAAAGCCTATGATGACAAGCAAGACACAGCAAAATGCTCTGTAGGCTTCACATACCCTTTTCTAAGTAGATGCCTTGATTAGCAACCTGGGCAATCAGTTGGCTTTTGCATGTGTTATGCCAGTTGTTCCAGGGTTGGTGGTATGTCACTAGGAAACTGACAAGAGGGGGATTAGTACACTGCTGTAGTGCCACAATGTAATGTACAATGTCCAGCAACATAGATGTCAAGAATTGCTGTAACAATCAGCACATTGGTAGTGTGCCATCATAGGTGACAGTTTCACAGCTAGTCATGCAACCTGCCCTTCAACAAATTACTGGTGGAAATTTGCAAGACATGGCTGTGAGGCCTACTGCAGCGGACTGGCCACCTTTGGCCAATGTGTGTCTACCTGCCACATGTCCTAGGCACATCATACTGTATAGTTATACATCCAAAACACATATATGTGTTCTCACATCATATCACACAGCAACCAGTGTGCTGTCTAGTTGCTTGATAAGCATCATATGCTTGCAAGGCCAATGTAATGTCAGCAAAGTTGAACAAGTCCTCTATGCATGCACGGGCATCCAGATCTTCACTGCAAGGTGTGCCTACAAACACTGTATATCAGGCTGTCAACCCCAAGGATGTGGCAGTATGACTCTACCTTTGCAGAATCTGCTGCTGAGATGTTAGGAGTGCTCCCACCCCTCTACTTCTATGACACACAAACACAACATGTGACAGATGTGATTGCATTTCAAACCTTGCTACCATGGCGTCTCCAACAGCAGTCATTACATATGGCAGTAAGCATTATGCCAACATGCACAGCTCACATCCTGCACCACCTACACCCACATCACTCACACCTGCATGTGTGCAGCTCCTTACCAGACACATTGCCAGACAGACACCTAAGAAAATCTTGACTCTGGAGTGCACAGTACACATAATACTCTCTCAAAGGTCAAAAACCCGAGGCAAAACACAAACTCACACATTTTAGTCAGAGGTGATTACATTGTGAGGCACATTGATGTCTGTGTGGAGTAGCTACATATGAGAAAGATCACAGATAGCTGTCTGTAGGTTGACACAATAGGTATTACCCACACATTGCCACAAATCCAGGGATACCAGTTAACATAATATTGACATCATAGTTCCTGCAGGTGTGTATGACTAGGGACATACGTCACCAGCCTGTATGCAGACACATGACTGTGCTTAGCCAATCTCTCTCTCGTGCGGGTATATGCATAGCTTTCAGCTGCAGTTGACCCTCACCTAGGATGATGGCTCCATACACATGGAAATTGATGGAAGTCAATAATTGCCTTAGTGTGTGGTGTCATTGTCAGGGGATGTACTACATGTATGTCTGGGATGCCTTGCTCAACAGAATTCAATACTTCAGCAATGATGATATTCATCTCTCACCCCTGAGATTTGGAGTAATGGCCATGGCTACTGATACAACCACAATGCATCTTAGATGCACTATGCAGGGAAAAGTTGGCAATGAGATCACCTTTATACAATATCATGATTATGCTACATGGTTGGTATGGCAACACTGAACCCCACTCTATGGGATGTGTCCCCACCCTGGATTATGCAGACATGTGCAGTCAAGGACATCTGGTTCAAGGCTGTGGACAGCATCACAGCCATATCAGACTACATATCCATCCACAGCTCCACACATCAAAATGACAGTGTTCAGGGTAATGCAGGTGGTTTATACATACTCATCCAGATTTTGTGAAACACTGTGATTTCCTGGAGACACTACAGGTGCCATTCAGTACTGGAAGGGCACATAATAAAGCAATAGCTGGCTACTGAAACAAATCCATGAATCCAGACACCCATTGTGTGTATTTGTATGTACGTGTGTCTGTCAAGATATATTATTACACCATGGTGTGGAATGGCATTAAGTAACCACCAACTATTTTTCTTAGTCATGTAGCAGCTTATTTACCAAAAGGTTAGTCTATATCCTTAACTACAATGCCCTGGAGCAGTGCTGTGACATCCCTCCAAGGGGGACCAATGTATTGCATCATGTGTTTACCAATGTAGGTGACCACTGCAGCCCCCCAATGTGAGGTCCTCCCTGGTGGTATCTGACCACAGATCAGTATCATTAAAGCTACCAGCACTAACCCCGCCCTTGCAGACTACAGACATATTTTAGCAAAGCCATTTATTACCTCCTGTGGGATGGTTTACATAGCTTAACTGCACCTCCCTCCTCTGATGGGACAGGGAAGTATGCAGACCTCTACACATATGTGTTCTGCCAGCAGCATTACACCAGCAGCATTACAACTGCATGAACTCAGCTGTACCTGACAGGAGGACCACAGGCTTCTCATCAACTTCCATTATTAGGGTGTACAGTAACAGGTGTGTGACAGCTGGGGTGAGGGTACCCCCCCCTCCAGATGGAGGCATATCCTTCACAGCTACAACAACCACATAATGTTGTTGTGATGTTGTGTAGACACAGTAAGTGACAAAATTAGCCACCCACACAAAGCAGAACCACAACACACAGTGTATTTATATGTTTAACCTCAAAGGACAAGCCCAGATTGTTGGTGAATGCATACATAAAGATGCCACATAGAATGGGTCTGTACTCATAGCTAACCTGTAGTCCAACATGTTCTGCATCAACTTCACTCCCCTGTCACCACCACATGTGACACATGACATTCCAACAACCTGTCCCATAACTTCCATATCTACAGAGAAGGTCATAAATGCCTCTCTGTAGAGGATACACAGCATCTTTTGGACATGCTATCATCCCAGGCTGCATTCTACATGAGATCTGTCATGGACTGCTGACACCATTGGGAACACCTTGCAATCATACTTAAACCACTGGCTGAACCCCAACTGACTGGACAACAGCAACTGTTATACCCTTACTCAGAGGTGTTCCATGCACTGACCACCAGAACTATAGACCTCTTTGCCTGAGTATCCATTTCTATATAGAGGCAATCACCATGGAGCTGATCAGCACACATATATATGATCTATAAACAGTTGACTGTGCACAGTTTGGGTGTCTGACAGGGGGATCATGACTGTTACACATGGTGGACATTTCTGAGGCAGTCACCAAAGACTTGATGAGGGGACATCAGGGCATACAACCCCCTGGACTGAGCCAAGCAGTCTGACTATATCCTCCAGTCAGGCATAATTTACAAAGCACCCACTTAGACATCAATGGTACTATCATTGTAGGGGTTACTTAGTAGCCCATTGATGGCACACATACTCATCATAGGGACAACTGCCTCAAATAGTTGATCTGTAAGCAGTAGTGTTCAATGGTCTCAGTACTGGGTCTTCTTCTGCTTGGAATCCATTTAACCATGATACAAATGAATACTGACTGTCTGTGGCTAACAATGTTGGCTGATGCCTGCAAACTGTGAACATTCATGGAGTCTGTGAGTTATGTCAATATCATATAAGACAGTATTGATGAACACCTGCCTGTTGACATATTAATGGCCATAAACTCCATGAAAACATATATGTAGTATCATTTCCATCACTAACGTCTATGTACCTGGTAAGTAGCACATCAGTTGCAATATGTGATGTACATAGTCAGGGGTAAAAGAACTGGACACAGAGACTTGGCCACACAGGTTTATACCTAATGTGCCTGAGATCACCATGTCTCCCCAGCGGTATGACAAGAATCATGGGCCATTGCTGAGGGCACAATCACCTGTAATTGATATACTCATGCCCTCCATGTACTCTTCCCTCAACATGCCAATATCTGAGTGCAATGGCTATTTTGTAATGGACCTTTCCAAACAGTACTGGCCCTTGCAGACAACAGTATGGTCCTCACAAGGGAACTTTATGACTTCAGCGTGAGTACAATGGGGATCATCTGAAAAGAGTGTCATTATAGCCTGTGGCATATAGACTGCTCAGAGGTGATCTCTGCCTTGCATATGGGGTAGTGTGTGACCCTGCTTGATTGTAAATGGTGCATATCTGTAGGTGGCATAGTTGTTGTGACTTTTGACTTTTCCCGATTAGGGGTCGCCACAGTGGAACTCTGGTCCGCTAATGATTGGCAGTTGATTTTTACGTACTGAGTTGCCAGCCCTGACCCACAACCTTCAATGAAGGTATGCCTATTCACGCATGTCTCCACACAGAAGACACTGTAACTGAGAGTACATTGTATTAATCACTGTAAGGACATTAACCTAGTATTTGATGTTACTAATACATGCTGGTGGGAGAGATTTGTGTAGCGGACTTTAACCCACCTTTGAAACAGAACCCTGACTAATGGCAAACAGAGCACTTCAGCACATGCCATCTGTCTGATTAGATGGCCAACCATCATTACACCACATGGCTTTTGCCTGTGTCCCTCTTGGACTGGGGCAATGTGTGCTGATCATGTAAATAAGGGTATACAGTTGTCTATGACTGTGGTGGCTGTATGGCCATTATGCTAGTGAAGTTCAAATGTCCTATTGTTCCATAAGCTGATGTAAATTGCTGTAACAGCCATACACACAAACATAGCTACTTTGAGGATAGCACCACTATCAATTATTGCTTACAGGACATGGCACAGCACACACATAGTGCAGGTTGGCTGTATGTAGATTAGAACACTTACCTATGTAATGGTACATGCTAAGATCACACTATGTGATGTATGTAACACACCTCGTGTCTGATAGTACTACCGGTTTAGGAAATATTCTGCTTGATGACATCGGCAAGCCTAGTTGTGGTCAGGCATTTGGAGGACCACATCACCTGCTAGAAATAAAATTCTGCAAAGCCCTACCTCTTTCTAAGTTACTGAGGTGATCATATTTATGCTATATAGACATACACACATGCATCAAGTGGCCTGGAGTGGGATTTGAACTCCTATCTATCTAAACTTACAAACTATAGCTTACAATACTTATCGCATGCACCACTGCTTACATCAGATGCTACAATGGCAGTTGGTAGTCTTAAAGTAGATGACATCATCAGGCCTTGTAGAAGAGGGCAGTTTGGAAGCCAGCAGCAACTTACAGGGCCACAAAGTGCATAACCATTGCAGCTTGATAGTCAATGAGTGTTTCTCAGTTGTTTGACAGGGGATACACACACACACACACACACACACACACACACACACACACACACACACACACACACACACACACACACACACACACACACACACACACACACCAAGTGTCCTGGAGTAAGATTAGAACCTCTACCTATCTAATCTTGCACACTATAAATCATAGTACTTATCACATGTGCCACAGCTGATGTCTATTTTATATGTGATTTTAGGCAAACTTCTTGTGGATTATGCAACTTAGGCTTGTGTTGAACAGCATCTGTGGCCTGCAGAGTGATATTGCTTCATACTGTTTTCTGCATGTAATATCCTAGCAGTGAGATAACTGTTATTTATCTTAGCTGTTTGTCTACAGTTACCTGTATGGCCATATGTGGCTGTTTGCACTTGGATGGGCAAGCCTGTGGGCAGGAACAATGTACCCTGTCCATTCATGAGTAGACATTATACATTATACACCTGTTCACCTGTTGTTATCTGTGTGGTGACATCTAGCAGGCACAGGGGTCTGTAGGTAAGTGCATTATGTACTGTTGAGCTCTTACTTTGGATCCTTTGAGCAACATTATAGATGTGTGATAGAGCAGCTTTACTCACCAGTATTAGGGTATGTAGGACAATACAGACACCCACACACATATTCCTGTATGTAACGGGGATGTATATATAAATGTAGCTGTGTGTGTGTGTGTGTGTGTGTGTGTGTGTGTGTGTGTGTGTGTGTGTGTGTGTGTGTGTGTGTGTGTGTGTTATGTGTGTGTGTGTGTGTGTGTGTGTGTGTGTGTGTGTGTGTGTGTGTGTGTGTGTGTGTGTGTGTGTGTGTGTGTGTGTATATATGTGTGTGTGTGTGTGTATAGAGCTGTATATCTATTTGAAAATACATAGAGATATACTATGTTTGTCGGAGAGAGAGAGAGGTAATGACAGATGGATATGTATCCATGTATGTATGTGTAGACATATGTATACATAACAGGTCATTTTGATCAAGGGGCAACAGGATTGTGCTTAGTTTAACTAAGTCCATGGGAATGCCCAGTGAGACTGTCAGTACTTATAACGTGACACCAGGCCACACCTATCTGCAGTCCAGTCCAGGATTTTGTGTGGTACAGACACAGACATCTGTCCCTGTTTCTGCTGTACTGCACTTCACTCAAAATCTCCTTGGCATTCTCCAGCTATCTGATGTAATTAATATTTCACAGAGGTTCACAATGTTACACCACATACAGACTGACAGTCTGTGAAGACACCAACATAATAATACCTCACATGCCAAAGACATGGAAACTTCCAGATATGAACCATCAACAGCATCACCATGCTAACTTCCCTAGTCCACTGAATCACACAAGCTGCTGGCCAGAGAGTAGTCATTCATCACACAATCAACAGCATACATATGTACGTTGTTATTCCTGTGTTAAGTGAGACATACAATGTGTGATTGATTTCTGTGTTACCTCCCTGTGTTTGCCTGGACTGCTGATATACCATTGATTACCTACTGTTAAAGCAGTTATACGGGAAAACTGTTGTGTTTGGTGTGGGAGAACAACACCACATGTTCTGCTGGGATACACAGTAGTCCGACTATCATGTGGCCCCACTCTTTAACATCTCCTTTGACTGATGTAATGCATATTCCAGCCACGAGACCTAGTGAATATTAAGGAACACAGACTAGTGGACTGGGTAATTGTAGTCCACTGTGGATGCTACTTGTGTCCAAATAGCCCACTATATTTCCTTGCATAAATGCAGCAGATCCATACATACAATAGGATATTATAGTAATCCTTACAAGTAGTGTGTAGGTTAGGGACTTACCTTGCGAATGCAGCAGTTGACAGAACTGTAGTTCAGGGCTGACTGTCTGATGCAAGCAGTACACAGCCAATACATGGATAGGTACATGTTGTGTGGATTGCTTGGCATCAATTTTATTATATGTATATGAGTAGGAGTAAGGTGTCAGTCCCTAGCACCCTATGTTGTCAGCGCATGTGCTATGCATTGTCTCTTAGCCTGTGCTAGGGTGTACTGAGCACTCCTAAATCTGCCTACATGGAAATCATCAGGGGGTTCCTCTTCCGAGTCCTCCTGAGATTGTGGCTGTGGTAACTTAGGCACTGGTGGGGGGCTGTGTATCCCTTCCCTTTGCTGATCCTGCTGCAGCTGTTTCCACAGGATCATATTATGCAGCATAGTACATATTGTGAACATTCATACATAACTGGCTGGAGAGTACTGCAGGGCTTCACCAGATGTATCAAGGCACTGGACCTGTGACTTCAGGAGCCCAAACACATGCTCTGGGATGTTCCTAGTTTGTGCGTGTGCCTCATTATGGTGTTCTTTGGTGGGTGTGTGTGTGCATTTCTGATGGGTGTCATCATCCACAATTCTAGGGCTTAGCTGGCATCATCTAGTAAATGGCTGTGTGGGATGTTCCCCATAGCAAACATCTGGTACAGCTGTGATGCATGCCACATATGAAAGTCTTAATAACTGCCAGGGCTGCCAGCACACACATTCATGATAATTCCCTGGGCATTGCACATGACCTACCAGTTGAAGGAGTTGTACCCATTGCGGTTGACATGGATTCTACTGTCCTCATTGGGTGGTGCTTTGATGTATACATGAGTGCAATCTATGGCACCCAGTACTTCAGGGTAGTGTGCTACATGGTAGAAGTGTTGCATATTATTGGCCCTCCTGAAAAGAAATGTTTTCACTGGCATGTGGTAGCATGGCATCCAGAAACTGGTGGAGTACCCTGGATGCTGATGCCTGTGAGACCCCCATCATGTCCCCCAGTTGGTCTTTGTAAAGTACCTGTAGCAAGTATCCTTAGGGCTTCACATACCTTTGTTTCCACTGGGATGGGTTCCCCTCAGTTGGCTCTGTGCCTGAGTTGAGGGCAGCAGAGCTCACTGAGTTCTCGCAGTATGTCCCTGTATACCCTGTAGCACTCTACAATCTCCAGCTGACAGCTCCTGGAAGGTTACCCTGGGCTTGAACACTCTTCTCCTTCTCTGTCTAGGCCTATTGTCAGCAGCAGCATTGACTTTGGCATCTAGCAGATACAGGTGCAGCAGACCTGTAGCAGCCCCTAGCATTCTCTCAGTTAAAATTCCCAAGTCTGTACTCCAATGGTGCAGAGTATTGGAGAAAAATCATAATGTAGGGTGTATGCACACTTTATAGAGCTCTGCTGTAGGTGCAGAGTGTGTGATTGGGTAACTATGATGCATTCCATCTGCCTACAATATAATTAGCTTCATTTAATGGTACTATTTTAGCTTAAACAAGGGTCAAAACTAATTAAATACATTTCTTAAACATGCTCAGCAAGGAGGAGAGCCATGCAAACATGCACACAGAAGGCAAACAAAGCTTAGAAGTTAGTTGACACCCCCCCCCCCGAAGGGACACGCTTAGCCAGGTGGTTAGCCACGCAAACACGTGCACCTAAGCTGAAATGAGCATTGAAGTCATTAGACACACCCTCCCTGGTGTCAGCTACCTCCTGTGTAAACAGCAACATGGGTCTCAGCCTACATGAAGGGGATATATGGACACAATTACTCCTTTCTGCTATTCAGTACCTCCACCTCATTTGCATAGGTGTCCATGCTCACAGCCTGGGAACTACACACTTCAGGGCCCAACCACATTAGCAACAGCATCAAACCATTCTAGGGACTCCATGCACAGTCCTGTAATACATTTCTGTCACATGTTAATTAATTTGCTTTTTTCCAATTTTTTTTTTATTTTTCTGTAAAGCTTGTTTGCGCACTTGGGCATTACATGCAAACATGCCCAGGTTATTAAAAAAATAATTTGACTCATTTCCTTTAATTTTTCCAATATACAGGATGATAGTTTCACTCGTGTATGTGGTATGACATTTCTGTCCAAATATCTACATTTTTACAACCCCTTTTGTCTACACTCCTGTACACAGAATTTTTCTGTGTACACTACAGACCCTGACACGGGGTCTAAATAGATGCCTATCCACTTGCTGAGTCACTCTACCTGCCTCATTTGCAAGACATTCACCTGCTTATGAGGTGAGTTGCATGCCACGGAAGTTTCCGTGTTGGCTTGTGCGTGCGTGACATTCAGCAGTGCTTACTGAATGTAAAAATGTTTGTGGCCATGTAAGCAGCATGGCATGATGCCTACATGGAAAAAACTGTGTAGGCTTTATTAAATTCCCCCCATGGTTAAGAATCAACAAGAATTATTTAGAGGGAATGACAAATGTTAAAATATTGCAGAATGGGGGGAATCTCACAGAACAAGAAGAGGAACAGTTGCAGAGTGCTAAGCAGAAAATAAAGGATTTCCTTGATAATATGCATGAGTTTAGAAAGATTGTTATTATGCAACTATTTTTTAATAATAATGCCAAACCACAAAAACATTTAACTCAACAGCTCGGTAATAGTAAGTAGAAAGGGTTGTCGCCAAGCTTAAGGGACGTATAACAAGGAAGATAACAAGAGATCATGTAGAGGTACTAGAAATATTTCTGAAATTGTATGAAAGTCTCTGTATAAAGCAGAGAAATATAGAGATTAAGAAAAGGTATAAATGGAAATGTTTGTGGAAGATACAAATATGCCAAGGTTAGAGGTATATGAGGCTCAATTTCTAATAAGATAGAAGGAGATGAGATAAAAATGGTGATGTATAACCAATCAACGGAAAAGTCCCCAAAAATAGATGGTATTCTCGTGGAAGTTTAGAAGCTAGGAGTGAAAAAAACTGATAAAGATCTGTAAGGTTTTTGTTTAACCGTATTTTAAGAGGAGGAGAAGCACTAACTTTCTGGAAGAAAGTGGTGGTGTCTGTACTACCTAAAGAGGGTAAAGACCCATCAGATCCAGCTTCGTACAGGCCCATTTCAATCTTAAACCATAACTATAAAGTGTTTATGTCTAAAATGGCTAAAAGAATGGCAAAGGTGATGCCAAAATTGATAGACATGGATCAGTGTGGTTTTGTTTGTTTGGTTTTGTCAACATTAACAGAACATTGATGATCCAGAGAGAAGCTGAATGTAAGAAAATACCACTGTTGTTGATGCAGAGAAAACATTTGACAGAGTAAGCTGGAAGTTTATGAGCAGGGCATTGGAAGCATTTGCATTCCTTGATAAAATTATAAGGTTGATTAGGAGAATATGTGAGGGATGAGAGATGCAAATTAAAGAGGGTGGGTTCCTCTCTGATAATTTCTGTTGAGCAGGGGAACCAGGCAGGGGTGTCCCCTTTCCCCTTTGTTATTTTCATGATATTTAGAGCCATTGGCAAAGAAAATAAGAGACTCAGAAATTCAAGGATATAATTGGTATGGTTGTCAAGAAAGCTGGCTGTGTTTGCAGATGATATTATTTTATATGTGACAAAACCAGGAAAGGACATTTCAGTGTTGTGAAACATTTTGGGGCATGTTCATATCTTTTCAGGATACAAAATTAATTAAGCTAAAAACAAAGACAACAGCTGTAAGTTATGTACCCACACATGATATGGTTCAGCAATATCAGTATTTATGGGGGTATGATTAAATGACGTACTTAGGAGTAAGAATTAAAAAGGATCCTGGTATGGCAGCTAAGGATATGTGGGAAGAGACTAAACAAAAGATAATACAAAAACTGAAAATTTGGAAGCTCAGTTATATGGATATGGATAGCAACATACAAACAGTTAAATGTTTTTAGTCCCTTTAGTTTTATACACAGGTCAAGCATGTTTGCATCAATCAGCGGAGAAGTTGTGGATAGCAATTAATAAAGAGCTGAAGGATTTTATCTGGGAGGAGACGATGGCAAAAGTCAATTGGAATAAGGTGATTCTTTCAATTGAACATGGTGGTTTGGGATTATCTAATTTGAATGGGTATTTCAGAGCTACATAGTTAATGCTGCTAGACATAGCACAAGCAGAAACCTATAATTCAAAGTAGAAAGGGATGATAATGAAACAGGGAGAAGTTCACGAAACAAGGAGAGACTAGGATTTTGGATGCAGATCCTTAAGGAGAATAACAATAATCATGCAGAATATTATAAAGTAACAGAAAGTATTCTAAGAAGTAAGCCAACATGTGAATGGAGAAATGAGATTCTGCCAATAGGGGTGACTGCAATTAGGGATACAGACAATAGACAAAGGGGGCTAGAATTTATTGGTGGAAACCGTTAAAAGGACAAAGGTATTGGCAGCTGATAATCTGAGAGGGAAAGGAAATAAAATAGGAAGGGACCAATGATTTATTTGGACTGCAGGATAGAGATTGCCTTCCCTGTCAAGGATTGATATCAGAGTATAGGCAAAGAGAAAGAAATAAGGGGATCCTAAGTAAAAAAAAGAGTATTGGTAGAGTTTTTTGTAGAATCTAAAACAGAAGCTGCTGTTAAAAAAGGAATAATTTGTAGAAAATCAAAATATTACACAATAACTATAAGAATCAATCAGAAGTGGTTAGAAAGGATTGGGAAGACAGCCTGGATAAGCAGTTCATGAAGAAACAATGGGAGGATATATGTATGTCTCCCAAATATTCAAATAAACCTAGAAGATTTAGAATATTTGCTTGGAAGTGTTTTGTAGGTATTTTTATACTCCAAGAAGACTCCAAAGTGTTTTTCCTCAGGTAGACAGCAAGTATTAGATGTACGATGGGGAAGAAAGAGGTAACTGGAAACATATTTTCTGAGAGTGTAATGAGTTGGCAGACTTTAAAGATTCCCTGCAGACTGCTCTGTCAGAGATACTAGGTGAGCAAATTAGTGTAAGTAGGGAAATGATTTTTTGAGCTATGATACAGAATTGGAATTGCCTAGACATAGTAAGGCCTTGCTGAATCTAATTAAGATGGCTGCCAAAAAAGCAATTACTAAATAAAATATAAGTAGAAAAAAGAGTTTTTAATGAAGAATGCTTTTTATTCATTTGCTCTAAAAAAATAAAATAAGGAATAAGAGTGAAAACTTTGCAAAAGAAACACAGACAAGCTGATTTCATTACAGCATTTGAGTTTGGTTTTGCTGATTCTGGTAATGAGGTACCAGAAAAAGTAGCCGGTATCAGCAATACCAACCTAGAATGCTTTTGTGCTCAAGTTTGACCACATATTCCATTAAAGAGTGATCAGGATCTGCTGATCATGCCCCCCAACACTTTGCGCCTGGGGCAGTTGCCCCTCTCGCTCCACCCATGCTACATCCCTGGGAATCACAGAGATCACTTTCTTTACATTCTGTGAATTTATTACCCCTTTCTGACCTCTTAATACCTTAATGTCTGAGAAGCAGGACTGCACATAGTTTCATGCATCAGCTCAGTTGTTTTATGTATTTATGGTACCTGCCTGACTGTTCAGAAGACAGGATACTCTGTTTAGATGTCAGGCAGAGTTTAGCAGATGGAAGCCTTTGTTTCAAAGTCATGTTGTATATTTGTTTCTGGACGTTCCAGGGGCCTCTTTGCTGGTAAAACAAACTTTAATTGCATGCCTTTTGTTGAAGCCGGAATGCATCTTTTGAATGTCCTGTATTTTTCAGTATTTTTGTTACAGGATATGCCAGGAAATATCAAGAATAACACACAGTCATATATGAAGGCAGAATTAATAAATGCAATTATGACACAGTAACAAAGGCCTTATGCATGCAATACTCAATGGCATTAATAACAATAACAGATGTAGCAACAACAGTAATACTAATGACAAACCATGGCTAACAGTATCAGTAATAACTGTATTTATTTTCCTTTTCTATTAAAATGGCTGTTCTTACAGTTCCCCCTTTTGAATGTAGATGATATAGTTATCTGCATTCAGTACCCAATACAGAGAGGAGAAGGGGGTTACCATTTATATTTTTGGGCACTGCAGCAGTCTTGTATTACACTATACAATCAATTGTTTAGTCTGCCTTTACATTTCTGAGCTTGTCAGTTTATTTTCTAGTGAAGGTAGGACTGCTTTGTATTCTTGAAAAGACCTTAGCTGATTAATGTGAACCCATTTAAATACGGTTTCAGCAGCACTTTTTCTCTTTAGTTCTATCTGGTAGGCTACCGGGGAAAATGTATTTCTTATTAAGAATGATCCATCCCAGCTTGGCAGAAATTTCTTTGGTTTTGTCTCCTCCCTGCTGTAGTTAAAATAGAATACCTTCTCACTGATTTGGTATTCCCTGGGGCTGGCCTTTCTATCATAATTGGGCTTGTAGACCTATGCTTTATTTTCCAAATTGTTATGGGTAAAAACAAAGGTGGTCTCTTTGATTGGTCACATAATCATGAGCAGTGGTTGCATGTGCCAGGCTTGCATCCTCTATAGTATACAGAAAATGCAAAGGCAACATGATTCTCCTACTTGTCATCAACTTGAAGGGCGTGACACCTGTGGATTTATTGGGAATGGCTTGGGTGGCCATTGATACTAGGAGTAACTTAACACCCTGGTCCATTCCTGTAATTAACAATCTGAATTCAAACTGGAACCTTAGTTTGAGAGACAGCCTTACAGAACTATCTGCAAATATATAGAGCTGAGTATATTTTTATGTATTATTCTGTATTATAGAGCTAAATTGTTTGCTTAGATATCTGTTGTATATATATATATATATATATATATATATATATATATATAGAGAGAGAGAGAGAGAGAACAGTATATATTTTTTGGCTTTATAATTTGCACATTCCTCACATCTGTGTTGAAACTGTTCCCCCCCCTCCCAGTTCTTGGTTGTAGTTTAAATTTGGTGGCTTTTGCAGTGCCCACCCCACTGTAGATTTGATCTAAGACACTCCCCCAGGCCCATCTCTTTACCGCATTCTACCTAATTAACCCTTTCTGCACTTGCTTTTAGTCCTTTTTAATTTAATTACATTTTTTTCAAACTGTGTGTGGACTAATATTGCTACATATTCAAGTGTGCCAGCTTGCACTGCATGAGAATTGTATTTACTACTGCTTTTGCTACTTTTCTGAAAAAAAAAAAATTTTCATCTGCTTTTACTGTACTTGTGTTTCTTCCTACTTTATTTTGCTTTTGCGTCATCTTAAAAGTACTCAATTGTATTTATTACTGCTTGGTGTAACTCATTCTAAGCCTTTTAGTTTCAACACTTGGGCTTCAGACCAGTTGTTTTACATTGAGAGGGTTTGTGGTCTGCACTGTAGTAGCAGAACAGGTAGCTTACATCCTTCTAAGTTGGGAACTGCTGATTGAGGGCTCAGTGTCTGTTATTCTAAAAGTGTATTAATTCTGGTTTAAGCACTTGGGCTTTCAGGCCAGTTATTTTACATTAAGAGGGTTCGTGGTCTGCACTCTTGTGGGAGGAGAGGCTGGACTCTGCCCTTCTGAGCTGGGAATTTCTGGTTAAAGGCTTATAGTGCATGGATATCTGAACTGCTTCTTACTGAAATTGGTACACCTTGTTTGCTGTAGCATAGACTAGATCCAGGTCTGCTGAATCTAGCTTTGTTTGTATAACTTGAGCACTAATCCAGGCATTCTTTAAAGTATTCAATTGTATTTATTACTGCTTGGTAGTAACTTGATTAAAGTGTAGCTATCATTCTAAGTCTTTTGGATTAAGCACTTGGGCTTCAGACCAGTTGTTTTACATTAGGAAGGTTTGTGGCATGCACTGTGGTGGCAGGACAGGTAGCTTTCATCCTTCTAAGTTGGGAACTGCTGATTGAGAGCTCAGTGTCTGTTATTCCTAAAGTGTATTAGTTCTGGTTTATGGACTTGGGCTTCAGGCCAGTTATTTTACATTAAGAAGGTTCGTGGTCTGCACTCTTGTGGGAGGAGAGGCTGGACTCTGCCCTTCTGAGCTGGGAATTTCTGGTTAAAGGTTTATAGTGCCTGCATATTTGAACTGTTTCTTACTGAAATTGGTACACCTTGTTTGCTGTAGCATAGACTAGATCCAGGCCTGCTGAATCTAGCTTTGTTTGTATGCTTGTTGTTTGTTTGATTGTTATTTCCCTGGAACGCTAATTCCACCTAAAACGCGGCTTCTCAGCACTTCTGTGGATCCCTAGTGATATCTGCATTGCTTACTGTACTTATTTCCTTGTTTCACTTGAAAGAAAGTTACTGTTTGTCATTTTTGCATTTAAGTTACCTGTAACACATTGCACTTAAGTTACCTGGCACTTGCTCACTAAAGCAATTATATAAGTCAGCACTAAAAATTAAAAGCACTACACCCTCACTCCCTATTGGCCCTAGTCTTCAATTATAAAGGAATTCCTAATATTATTTTAGCATGTCCAGAGGTCAATTGTCAATCTCCTCTCCGGTCCAGCTGGTGAATCTGGGAATATTTCAGGTAATGTTACAACTGCCTCATGTACACAGACAACCCTCTCCTCCTCCCAACAAATTCCAACACATGTGAGAGATGCAACCATATAGCCAAACTGGAGGCTAAGCTCTCTCAACTCAGTACTGGCATAACCAGTCAGGAGGAGAAGGAAACCACACTCACTACAATTCCAGTCTCACATAGACCTACCACAACAGCAAACCAAACACATAATCACACAAAAACATACTCAGAGGCTCTAAATAAAGATCTGCCTAAGCAGCAGAGACCTCCAAAGCAGACACCCAAGCAACCGCTACCCCAAAACAAAACACGTGCAACACATATCTCACAAAGCCAGTGTGCCAAACAGTCACAGCCCTTAAGGCTAAACAACACACCTGATACACTTGTAATAGGTGACTCTATCGTCAGGCACACTGATGTCCCGCTCACCAGGCTGAACAATGAGAAGGTCATGGTGAGCAGCCTGTCGGGCGCTAGGATCCGCCACATAACACAAGCACTCAGGTCACTCCAAGGCAAGTACAAATATGACTCAGTCATTGTCAATGCTGGTGTGAATGACCTGAGACGTACCTCCCTGGACTACATGAAAAGAGACATAGAGGAGCTCTCTGAGCATGTAGCCCAGGCCGGTATGACCCTGACCTTGAGTAACATCTTACCCTCACCAAGAATGATGCCACAATATGAAGACAAGATGATCAATTTCAACAAATGGCTTAAGTACTGGTGTCATTCAAAGGGGATCCAATGCCTGTCAGCCTGGGATGATATGCTCGACAAGCCACGATGCTTTGCTAGGGATGGCTTGCACCTGTCACCCCTGGGCTTTTGGATATTGGCAAAGGCTCTTGCTACCCCTATAGTGCCTTTTTAGACAAGGCTCAAAAGACAAACCCACCTCCATAGGTATCACAAGGGATAAGAAACTAAGAGTAGTGCTACTCGACGCCAGAAGTCTAAACCTCAAGATGCACACACTTGAAACTCTCCTTAGCATGGAGAACATCGATATCTGTGCAGTAACAGAAACCTGGTTCAGGGCTCCCGAGAGCACCCCAGCACTACCAGGTTATACCTCATACCATGCTTTTCGGCCCCAAAACCTGGACCGAACCACAAAAGGAGGGGGAGTGTCAATATTCATCAAAGATACCCACACCTCCAGGTTGGTGGCAAAGCACGAAGCATCAGAGACTATCCATGTGCAACTAACAGTGGGTAAAACTGCCTTCCAGTTTATAGCCTGCTACAGACCACCCTCCCAAACCCAGGAACCCCACTCGGCCTTCCTGAGAACACTGGAAAATATGATGGTCTCTCCAAACACCATTATATTGGGCGACTTCAACTACCCAAACATAGACTGAGAGCATTACTCTAGCTCCAACACCCTAGCCCAAAGGTTCCTAGAATTCATAAACTCAAATGCTATGGAACAACATGTTACCACTCCCACAAGAGGGGAAAACATACTGGACCTGATCATCACCAACATGGGGACTCTATGCTCCAGACCAGAAGTGTATCCCTCACTGGTAAGATCAGACCATAAACTGATCTCACTGGATATTCACATCCCGACCCCACCCCTGCCCAGAAAACCACAGTGAAAAACTTCTCTTAAGCAAATTTCACACTCCTCAAAACTGAGGTGGAATCCTTCAAAGCCCCGGCCTGTGGAAAATATGGCCCAGACCGCAGAATCCTTTATAAATGCATTCTATGAACACCTTCAGGAATGCATGGATCATGCAATCCCAAATAAAACCAAGACCCAATCCTCCAAAGGCAGATGTCCTGTCTGGTGGACCCCAGCCATAAACAAACTATACAATAGAAGGAGGAAGCTACTACATGATAGAGCAAAATCCCAAAAAGGGAAGGCATCTCTGATCAGTATTAGCAAAAAACTAAGGGCACTCATAAAATCGTCTAAGGCCAGCTTCGAGAGAAAAATTGCACAGGACACTAAGGATAATCACAAGGCTTTCTTTAGTTATGTTAGGAACCTGGGTGGGAATTCCCAGATATGCTCAGTATTAGTCCAAAATGACAATAAATACACCGAACCCACAGACATTGCCAACATCCTAGCTGACAGGTTCAGTGCAAACTTCTCCCCCCCACCAAAAGGGCAAATATCTATCCCAGCAGAGTGCTGGCCCCCCTGACATCTCAGATGCTCAGGTAAGAGCCGCCCTCTCCAAAGCAAAAAACACAGCATCAATGGGACCAGATGGTGTCCCGAGCTGTGTCCTACATGAACTCCAAGAAGAGCTAAACCCAAACATAAAACAACTGTTCAATCTCAGCCTTACTACAGGATATGTACCCAAAGAGTGGCGTACAGCAACAGTGGTCCCTCTCCACAAAGGTGGTGCCTCAACAGACCCTGGAAACTATCGCCCCATAAGCCTGACTAGCTTGGTCTGCAAAGCTATGGAAAGGATCATCATGAACCTCATAAATAAAGATATTGGGGACCTACGGACACTGGATCCTACCCAGTTCGGCTTTGTTAAGGGCAGATCCTGCCTCTTAAACCTGGTTGACTTCTTTGAAACAGTCACCAAGGCTATTGACAAAGGGAAGGTGGTCCACACAGCCTACCTGGACCTCGCAAAAGCCTTCAATACAATACCCCACTCGGGCATTATAGATAAGCTCACCAGATTAAATATAAACCCCTATGTCACTAGATGGGTTGCAAACTGGCTCAAGGACAGAATCCACATGGTTAGAATTGCTGGAGCCATGTCAGACTTCAAACCAGTTACAAGTGGCGTCCCACAAGGCTCAGTCCTGGGACCTCTCTTGTTCGGTATATATTTCTCGGAGGTACAGGCCAACGCAGAAGGACTGTGGCTGACCAAGTTCGCAGATGACTGCAAACTGGGCGCCATAATCGACTCTCCAGCTGACACAAGCATCCTCCAAAAGGGCCTCATAGAAACAGACAACTGGTGCCAGAGCCATGGCCTCAAGCTAAACGCCAAAAAGTGTATAGTCATCCCCTTTGGCAAAAACAAAGTGCCCACAAATTACCACATAGGTGGTAATCCATTAAATACAGAAGAAGTAATTAGGGACCTGGGGACCCAAGTTGATAGCAATCTCTCATTTGACAACCACGTGGCCAAAGTGGTTAGAAAACATTTTATATAGCCCACCTAATCATGAAGGGATTCACATCTAGATTAGGGGAGGTCATCGTGCCTCTTTACTCATCCCTCATCAGGCCCATAATCGAGTACAATGCCCCTTTTGGGATGTACCTTACCAAACACCTGCAGAAACTGGAAAGACCCCAAAAGTACCTCACCAAGAGGATCAAAGGGCTCAAACAGATGCCATATGCTGCCCGGTTAAAGAAACTCCAGCTCTACTCAGTGGCATACCGCCTGCTCAGAGGCGACCTGTGCCTGACGTATAAAGCCATGTCTAACCCGGAATTAAGGGACATGCTGCAACTCAAAAAATCCAAATCCCATCGAGCTACACGCTCGAGAGACTTGAACCTCAGCACTGAAATAAATAGGACATGCTGGAGGGACAGATTCATAACCCAGAGGCTCCCTTCACTCTGGAATAAAATCCCAGTCCAGGTTAGGCAGAGTTCCTCATTGACTCTCTTCAAGAGGAATCTTGATGAGTGGATGGGAGATCATAGGTTTACCCTGGGTATCACTTCTGTGTCACTGTTAGACAGAGGCACAGTATACTAACCTCGAAAAAGGGCATAGCAAAATTAATTTAAAATGGGTGGCGAAAGCCAAACATACTCTGGCTAGGCTTATAAATGCCCTAGGGCAGATAGCCTAGTATGAACCTATGAACCTATGTAGTGCTAATGTACATTTTTTAAATAAATGGATTATAGTCTGGTTTGCTGTGTCTACCAGACCTGAGGACTCTGGATGATGGAACACATGCAGCTTATTTTGCACTCCCAAAATGTTCCACACATGTTCTGTTACCTCAACAGTGAAATGAGGTCCCCTGTCAAATTCTACCCTCATTGGTAATCCCCAGCAGCTACACATATGGTTTATCAGGACCAGGGCAGTTGTTTCTGTAGTGTTATTAGGAGCAGGTAAGCATTCAATCCATCTGGTAAATTTACAGGTGACAATTAGTAAGTGCTGAATACTCCTAGAAGACTTGGTGATCAGATCAGGGCATTGTGATTCCTCTTGCCTGAAGGGGTGCCCTGTGTCTAGGGGGAAATTGGTTGGAACTTCCAGCATGTTTTACATCCCTGTGCATACTTAGCAACATCTCTGCATGTCAGGCCATTAAGCTACTTTTTTTAGTGCCGCATAAGTTCTTCTCACCCCCCCCATGGGGTCCATTTGGTTCATCATATGCATCCTGTAGCATGACACCTCTGTGCCCCAAAGGTACTACTGTATCTTCTGTCCTAACCAGGAGACCAAGGTCTCATTCATTTGTCAACCATTTCAGCATGTCCCCATGGATCCTCCTCTTTCAATGCATTCTCATGTCAAAATGTTTTTGAAAGGAGTTTTGCATAGAAGACCTTCAAGACAACTGATGGCCCCTTGTTGGGATCTTAATTTTGTGTTAGAGAAGCTGACTTGAGGTTTTTAACATGGAAACAGTCTTTCTTATTGTTCTGGTCTCTGCAAGAAGAGTATCTGATTTACATACTCTTATGGTGAATCAACCTGACCTCATTTTCCACAATCACAGGATTTCTTTGAGAAGTAATCCTTCTTTTATGCCTAAAATGGTATTCAAGTTTACTTTAAGCCAATCTCGCCATCTCCCCATTTTCTTTCTTTAACCTAAAGATGAGGGGAAAGGAATACTGCATACCTGGGATGTCCACAGACAACTCAGCTACTGCTTGACTGAACTAAATCTTTCAGATCTTCTGACCAGTTGTTCATTTCTTGTGAAGGAAAGAACAATTGGACAGCCTGTGTAAAAACAGACCATTTCCAAATGGTTGTCTCAGGCTATTACCTTTTGTCATACTCATTACAGCAAAACTATTCCAGGGAAGGTCAATACCCACTCTACCATGGCCTTGCCTTCATGTTGAGTGGATCTCACTACCTCAAACCTACTTGATGGTTTAGTAAGATGAGATCTAACACCTGAATTTCAAAGGACTTTTTAAGATATCAAACAATCCAGGATCTTTTCATTTTTGGAAAGGGTTGGATTCTAGAAGCATCAACTTGGTCCTCTATATATACCGTAACAAGGCATCACAGGCTTGATTCCTTCACTAGGTTTAAATAAGGCTTTGCTAGGAAGCATTCTCCAGGGGCTCCTGGACCTTCCCACTTTCACCTCTCTAAAGTAATAAGCTAGGGTAATCTACCCCATATAGCTAATGCTACTGTAGCAGTGATCAATATGATGAACATAGTACAGTTGTGTAAATAAACTTAACATAACAGTAGATGTTTGAATGATCGCTGCTGTAGTAACTGCTCCCACTCTCCATCCTCATTGTTTCTTGCTGGGGTGTTATGCCAGGGTGTGAATACTTTTTGTTCCAAGTATTTTCCTTCCAGGGCTCAGCCTCCCTCTTTTTGTTGCCAAGAAAGCCCTGAAGTCTTGGCATCCAAACCTGTTTTCTTGTAGTCAGTTTAGTTTGAGCTGACTGATGGTTTGCATGCATGGAATGTGCTCTGAAGCTTTGGAAGCTGTATGGTTGTTATATTCTTGGCAGGATATAACCCATACAGTTAAAGCTACTGCAACAGTGAACACTCAAGCATCTACTGTTATGGTAAGCTTACTTACACAACTGTACTTTTCCCATAGCTTTCTTCCTGACATGGTACTACTGCCCCCACTCTGAGTTTTAGGATTAGAGACCCTTGATTACTGTGGGTGTTCTTAAATTAATTCAGACATACAAGCATAACCCTTAATATCTCTTTCACTGGTAGTAAGCCTTATGGGAGACGCGTGCCACATAGCCTGCTAACCAGCAGTGTAAATAATGGTAACCCTCTTCTCAGAGAAACAGCAATGAATAAATATAATAAATAATATACTAAAATGGCAGCTACAAAATCTTAAAGGTTACTAAATTAATTTTCCTTAATATGCACAGGTTGGCATACACAGAAAACTAAAATAAAACATAGGACGCAACAAAAATAGATATGATGCATACAGAAAAAAGCTCCAGATATCTTAAGTTAATAAGTAGTGCTGTCAGATGATTCCACATAAACAAGACAGCACTGATGTCTAGCATGTCCTCATAGCAAACAGCTATATACATTATATTTTCCCCAGCCCCCATTGTCTGTAACATCATTGTACTGTTGCTAGAGAAGTAGCTAGATGAGTTCTTTTACTCATCATAACAACCATGTGAAGATTGCTTATACATATCCATATATCCATAGATTCATAGATTAGTACTAAGCTAACTGCCCTTGTGAGCCATTTTAAGCCTAGCCAATTATCCCTTGTGAGACTCAAACCCTGCACCTTGTCTTTGTAAGGCAAACACCTTAACCATTAGGCCACCCTCCTCCATTGGACTCCACCTTGGTGTCTTAATGATATGCAGCAATTAAATTAATCAGAGGTTGCAGAATTTGTGCCTCAAAAGAAATAAATTTCCTGGTCTTTCATTTTTGTTTGCTACATTAACAAGACAAGACAGTAAGTGCAGATATCCAACACACTTCAAAAAATTTCCTTTATTTTTGTATTCACATGTTTCTGTAGTCATGAGAAAAACACAGTGATTACAAATTAACAAGAGAAAAGAGATGAAAAATGCATCTAAATGCTTAACTCTCCCTTACCTTTGGCTTCACAATTGTTTTTCTTTTAGCCTTCAGTTACCCCTGGCTTCACATTTGCTATTGTGCATGCAGATTAATCATAAAAACTGCAGGTTATAAAACCATTCGCATTTCACAGTTTAGGTAACACTTATTGCCTCTGATCATTACAGCCTACCTTCTGGATCTGATTTACAATCTTCTGACAGAAAGGGGCCAACTCTTGAAATCAGAATACGTGTTCATTTCTTTTCCTCATAGCATATCTTTAAGACTGCGTGTTCTGTTATATTAAGGTGGATTTCTTGGAGATATATTGTATATTGTTTTTATTATAAAATGGATTTCAACATCCTGGATTAAAAAGCCCTTTAAAATTCAGTTGTTGGATCTCATCTTAATAAACCATCAAGTAGGTTTACGGTAATGAGATCAGTATGTATCTACACACCACAGCAGAAGAAATTCTAATATGACATTATCTGGTATTGATTTCCACAGGTACAGATCTCTGGATCCTTGCTTAATTTGAGGGATACTTATAAAGATTCTTCAGAGAGCCACACTAGATGATCCCATTCTAAGGGGCTCCTTTATTAAGATTTCCCCAGCACAAACCATTTTCTGGTTCACTGAACTCATACAATACATCCACAGATGTGCCCTTTTTTGATGAAAAGATGAGGTTTAACTGGTAAAATAATTTTCCCATTTTACTTGTTCTTTTGAATAAATAATAACTTCTCTGAACAGTTAAAAACAACTTTTTAATATACTCTGATCCCCAAAGGGTGGACTCTATAGTTATTGCTTATCTGCATGTGCTTTCAGCTTTTCAGGACAAATGTGACCAACATACTCCTTCCATCTTCATCCATCCCTTTCATTTTTTTCCCTCAGGGCAACCACATTCCATCCAGTGAATGGACATGTTTATACAAGCACCATGTTCTTGCTGCATGGAGTAAGATCACCATCCATGCTTCATTTACTCTTAAACTAGAACAAAACTAGCTTTATCACAGTAGGTTGTTCTTAGACTGAATTAATGCATTAACAAGATTGGTAACAAAGTATAAATCACTTGCTGTAGTTACCTGTCCTCACAGAAACCCAACAGGTAACAAAACTCTTGAAGTGATCATTTTAAGAGAAGTCCAAGACAGGTAACCTCACCCATGGAAAGTGCACCAAAGATAGTCTTGTCTGCTAGTGACTGCTTTGCAAGATCTTTTGTTAGTGCTGACTTGCCACACTCTCTCTCTGACTTTGTAAGCATTGACTCTGAATATATCCACATCAGAGACCCCAGTTCCTGACAACCACATTGTGATCCAACACTCGAGAGCTACGCAAAAGGAAACTCAACCAGCTAATCTGACTAACATGAGGTTCTTAACATGGAAAACTGTTTTACTGATTGCTCTGACCTCTGCAAAAAGAGTATCTGAGTTGGAAGCTCTTATGGTGAGTCAACCCTATCTCAATTTCCATAGACATAGGATTTCTTTCAGAACGAATCCTTTTTTTAGTCTTAAAGTAGTATCCAAGTTTACTTGAAGCCAATCTAAAGGGAAATTTCATTTGCCACACCCATCATTTTTCTCATATGTTCACCAGGATATTAGTCTATATAATTGCACCACCACTAATGTTTTTACACACCTATAACTGCTAAGTCTATTAATGTGGTTGTGATGTTATGCGGTAGTGCCATCTGTACCAGCGAGAGTAGGGCAATATATGTGTTCATATGCCAGCATAGCTAGTTGGAGTTTTGTAAAGAATTTTATGTTATTTGACTATCACACTAATTTGTACAGATGTTTGAGTTAAAATATATTTGTAAAGTTACTTGTGTTAAAAATGCATCAACAGTATGTCCTGCTGGACAGAAATAATGTATGGATGTATATTAGGTTGCATTGTTGTAACTGATCAAATGTGTGTGTTTTTTCAGAGAACCCTGGAAGAGTGGAAAGTTTGAAATTGTGTTATAGCTTTCAGATGCTTTAACATATCTTAGCAAAGCTCTGTGTGTGTGTTGTACCAGAGTCAGGTGACCAGGGGTGATGTCATCCTCCAACCAGCATCTGGTTTCTGTGGAACTCTCACAACAGCACAGAATCTGACAGGAAAGATTTCTGACAGGATATATATCTCTCACATCCACAGAGACAGAGAGAGACATCGTTTGGATTTTGCTGTGTTAAGACACTCCAGCACACATGAGCTTGCATTGCTTTAGTAAGTAGTCAGGGAACAGTAATTCTTTAGCTGGTTAGGGACATTTAGTGAGGTGCAATATTAGTCTGTCTACCTGCATGTCTGTGATGTAATAGCTAGGTGTTATATGTGTAAATGTCTCTGAAAATAGTCTATATGTTGTCTGCACATTGAGTCTGGAGACACAGAATTTTGTTCAGTTTTTGCACTTGTTTGATTTCTGAATGACAATAAAGATTACTTTGACTTTGAATTGTTTATATTATTTTCTGCATCTGTGAGAGACTATCCAACTGTATTATTTTTAAACCTCTGTGGTTGAAAGTCTGTTGTTTATTATATTCATTTTTCTCCTGTTTTCTGTTTTATTTATCATTAAATATTTTAATATATTTCACTATGGCTGGTCCTTAAGAGAATACTTGAGATCTTAAAATCTTGGGAGTACTTTATTCATATTTCAGTGACACTGTGGCTGCTCCTGAAAGCTTTGCTGCTTTGATCACACTGTATCATTTGTATTAGTATTAATTTTGCACAGTATAATTGGGTACCCTTTGTAAGAACCTTAGGGTAGCTGACTGGTGACAGAGTGATTACCTCAGAGTCTGGGCAGAAAGGGACACAGCTAGTAAATTTGTACCAGTTTTTCCCAGGGGTGTGTGTGTGTGTGTGTGTGTGTGTGTGTGTGTGTGTGTGTGTGTGTGTGTGTGTGTGCACCTGTGTGTGTGTGTGTGTGTGTGCATGCATGTGCGTCTGTGTGTGTGTGTGTGTGTGTGTGTGTGTGTGTGTGTGTGTGTGTGTGTGTGTGTGTATGTGTGTGTGTGTGTGTGTGTGTGTGTGTGTGTGTGTGTGCGCTTCAGTCTTACCCAATTGTCAACACTTGGCAAGGTGGAGGGGAGGGGATTTATTCTAACTCCAAAACTATTGTATCTCTGACTAAGAACACTCTGACATCCAGAAGCCACAGAATTATTATATGTTATCATTTCTACAACTTCCATCTCGGTGTTCTGAGAATCAGAACTGCGATCTTTGTGCTTTCAACATGAACCCATGATAACAAAGAGCAGGGTGCTGGGGGAAGGGTTTAAATAACTAGATGTCTCTGTGTGTTAAACTGCTTCTGGAACATGAAAAGAACAGAACAGATTTGATAGTGAGATGACTCTAGACTTCATCACTTTAGCAATAACTAATTTTCAGGCATAGGTAATGCAGGATTTATCCACAGCTGTTCTGGGTTGACCATGAGGGTGAAGTCTGACTGATCAAACAAAGCCACGTATGAGTTAAGCTTGTATTACCTACACCCTAAAGTGAATTATTAGTTGTATATAATGGCATTATTAAAAAATACTTCTTAGCTTTTGTAAATAATGACATTTTATAAACAGGCTTTAGTCCACTTCTGTGTCTTATAATGTATAGGGACATCCAAGCAATGTACTTTATGTGCAATGGGTGAGCATTTCTCATAGCTTGTGGAGTATCTTACTTAGATGTACTTTCTGCTTCCTATGAGTTTGTTTTTTTTATTTCTGTTTTCTTAAAGATGTTTTGTCTGGCTATTCACGATTTCTGACTTGATAATTTCCACATGGCTACCTTAAGTTCTCATCACCATTGCATCTTCATAATCAGTATTTCCATGACATCTTCATTGTTATCTTCATTGTATTTTGGATATATTCTTTGTTATTGGCATCTTCATCACATATTCATCTTCCTTCTCTTCAGCTTCATTGGCATTATTCTTCATCATCCTCATCTCATCTTCATCATCTTTTTAATTGCACCTTCATCGTCATCATCATCATCATGCTTATCATCACATTCCTAATATTTAAAGTATGTTGCCATATGTTATACTATATACTATATTATATTATGAGGTTACCAATGTCTTTGTTTGAGTTCCATGATGATACGTTTCATGGCCTTACAGACCAGGCTCATCAGGCTAATAGGAGATAGTTCCCAGGATCAGTGGTGGCTCCCCCTTTGTGGAGTGGGATAACTGTTGCTGTGCGCCATTCACTGGGCACAAAGCCTGATGTGAGGCTATGATTGAACATGGTGCTTAGGTGGGGGAGCCAGTTCGTTCTGAAGTTTGTGTAAAATGCAGCCTGGGATATTGTTCGGTCCCATGGATGCTGTGTTTTTGGCTCTGGATGGCCACAGTAGTGCAGCGGTTAGTGTTGCCGCCTCACAGCAAGAGGTTCTCCAATTTGATCCTCGGCTGGGGTGCCTTCTGTGCAGAGTCTGCATGTCCTCCCTGTGGTTGTGTGGGTTTCCTCTGGGACTTTTCCCGGTTAGGGGTATCCACAGTGGATTACCTGTCCGCTCATGATTGGCAGTGGAGTTTCTGGGGAAGTTTGGGTGCTGGCCCAGCACCCAAACTTCCACAGAAGCACACACACGCACGCACTCATGCCTAGGGCCAGTTTAGAGTATCCAATACACCTACAGCATGTCTTTGGGATGTGGGAGGAAAAGTCGAAAGAAGAAGAAGGAGTGCAGCTTTTACCTGTGTAGTTGTGATTACAGGGCCTCTGCATTCTTCCTGTATAGATATGGGCCCTTTAGGGGGTGGGGGTGGGGGGTAAAGTTAGCATTGAACCTATCTGCTGGGATGTTGGCAATATCAGTTGGTTCTGTAATTTTCATGCCATTGTGCTGTAACTCAGAGCAGATCTGGGTGTTGCCATTGAGATTCTTGACATAGCTTTAGAATGCTTTGTGGTTGTCCCTAGAATCAGTGGTGATTTTGTTTTCATAGCTAGCTTTGTAGGATCTTATAAGGGATCTCAGCGTCTTACTGAGGCTGACCAGGGGAGCTCCTCCAAACTCTGGACCCCACCCAGTTTGGGTTTGTGAAAGGCAGATCATGCCTCCTGAACCTGATCTACTTCTTTGAGGCAGTCACCAAAGCTGTAGACGAGGGTAAGATGGTTCACACAGCCTATCTTGACCTCGACAAGGCTTTTGACACCATCCCTCATTCTGGAATTATAGCTAAACTCACTAAACTAGGTATAAATCCCTATGTCACAAGATAGGTTGCCAACTGGCTCACTGACAGAACCCACACTGTAAAAGTTGCAGACTCCAAATCTGACTTCAAACCAGTGACAAGTGGAGTACCACAGGGTTCAGTCCTGTGACCTCTCCTGTTTGGTGTCTACTTCTCTGAAGTACAGGCTAACACAGAAGGCCTTTGACTAATGAAGTTCACAGATGACTGCAAACTAAGAGCTATAGTTGAGTCCCCAAATGATGTGGACATCCTACAGAAGGGCCTCAGTGAGACAGATTCCTGGTCTCAGAGCCATGGCCTCAAGCTCAATGCCAAAAAGTGCATTGTCATCCCCTTTGGTAAAAACTCTGTATCCATGAACTACCACATAGGTGGCAGTCTACTTAATGCCGAATGTGTGATAAGAGACCTTGGGACCCAGGTGGACACCAGTCTCTCCTTTGATAATCACATCGCCACAGTAGTCAGGAAATCCTTCTACATGACACACCTCATCACAAAAGGGTTCTCATCCAGGACAAAAGATGTCATTGTTCCCCTCTACTCGACACTCATTAGACCCATTATAGAGTACAGCTCCCCTTTTGGAATGTACCTCACAAGACATCTGCAGCAGCTGGAAAGGCCACAGAAGTACCTCACAAAGAGGATTACAGGCCTCAAACAGATTCCCTACACTGACCGTTTCAAAAAACTCCAGCTTTATTCCATAGCATATCACCTACTCCAAGGTGATCTCTGCCTAACATATAAAGCTATGTCAAACCCGAGCTGTTGGACATGCTACACCTAAAGAAATCCCAATCCCTCCAAGCTACATGCTCTATGGACCTCAGCCTTGTCACCACAATAAACAGGA
Organism: Protopterus annectens; assembly: GCF_019279795.1. NCBI lineage: Eukaryota > Metazoa > Chordata > Ceratodontiformes > Protopteridae > Protopterus > Protopterus annectens. The sequence continues at coordinate 292,755,288 of NC_056726.1, read as the reverse complement.
CATGCTGGAGGGATAGATTCCTGTCCCAGAGACTTTCCATACTCTGGAATAAGCTACCCATCTATGTCAAGCAAAGTTCCTCATTAGCACTCTTCAAGAAAAATCTTGATGAGTGGATGGGAAATAGGAAATACACCCAGGGGATCACTTCTGTGGCTCTGCTTGACAGGGGCACAGGAAAATAACTTTCTTGGGTGGCATAAACCAGGGAACCTTGTTGGCTAGGCTTACTTAGGCCCTTGGGCCGAGAGCCTAGTACCTATCTATGTTACCTGAGCTAATGGTCCTGGATGTCAAGAAGTAACTGTAACTATCCCGGCATAAAGAAAGGAAGAAGTTTTAAAGATGAACACTATACCTGATATTCCACTCATGCAACCTAAATTTATTAAGAAAGAACAGTTTTGAAGGGAAAGTTTCAACAGCTACTGTGGGCTGGGAGGTTCATCCTTTCAAGTACCATTTGCTAGGGTCTTCCTCAACCATAGAAAAAGTGGTAAAGAGAATAAGGAATTAGCAGTTTTTGATGATATCCCTCCTGAAATTTTATTAGACAATGGCAAGGACCGGACTAATCCCTATTTTTATGTGATCTTATGTAGTCAAAAGTGGAGACAGAAGTAGGGATCACATAATTGTGCTCCTAGTAGCACCATTATCGTTAATGGATTCTCAGAATGTCATTACAACAGTGAGGAAATGGGTGGTGGTACACATGAATCCCAATTATAGGTGGAGAAATGCCAAATATTTCTTTGGACAGAGAAATGGATAGCAATAAAGGGCATAATGTATTTATGTCAGGACAGTCATAGGATGACAGTACCCCTGACTCCCAGCCATAAATAAAAGACAATAATGAAGTTCTTGTACAAGGATTAGCAAGGTAGAAATGCATTAACATCTCTCATATCCTACTGTGATGGACATGAGGCAGATGATAGAATGATTGCCACATTCTCAGTGCCAGAATGAATAAGTGTATTGGGACAATGATGGTACAAAGAGTGTATACAGAGGTGCTTTAGCAGCTGGTAGTCTCATCAGGCAAAACAGGACACCTTTGCCATATACCATGATACATTTTCAGGTAACTGTGAAAAAATATGCAGAAAGGAGAAGGATGCAATTTTTGGAGACATAACACAGAACCGTAGTAAGAAAATTTAGCATTTGTAAGCAGTGCAAGAAAGTAAGGCTAGAAACAAAGCCAAGACATCCCTGTTACTCACCTCTTTCTGATATCTGCCCATTATAACAATTATAACATGTTGTGGCTCTACCAAGCTTCCCTGTTTCAAACTTTACTCCCTACATCTGCTGTTTACATCTTTCACTGTATACCAGGCTAACACTATCATACATTTCCTGGCAAACAGCTGACATCCCTGTAAACATTGCCCATTAATTAGATTGTGTTAGTCTGCACCATTGACAGGTGTGCACACTTGTATGGAACATTTGTGCCACATCAACATAGATCTTCCTTCCATACCAATTCAGTAACTGTTTTACCTCATGCACCACTGCATATCACTTTCCCTGTATTTGTGACCATGCACGTGTTACATTCATTTTGTTACTGCCACTTGTCCACATCTCCTTGCCTCCACCTTATATTCATGCCCATGCTACTGTTGCCTGTATTATCTGTCTTGCAGCAACATGCCCATTGTATCCCTACATGGATTCATAGGTAAATACTAGGCAACCAATCTGCAGACTATTACATGCCTAGCCAATGATCAGAGTTTAAAATTAATCTCTGTGCATTATATTTGTGGGTGGAGACCCTAACCATTATGCCACCCCTCACCCTTCACTCCTTCAGACACCCCTCTTGGTATGGTGCTTATGTTATGTCCTGCTTGTCTGTCCTACTTTCCTTCCTGGCCAGTATTTTATGACACTATATGAGCATGTACTACATGTGGTGGACATGCTCCCTGTACTTGTGGAAAGTGTTTCTTAGCTGTAATGTTAGTCTGTTTATTAGCTGGCACATTCAATGTCCCCCCATCCTTTTGCTGGCATTGGTTGTTGTCTTACCATCCCCACTGCTGTGTTATCTGCCTGTAGGGATTCATCCCACAGTGCTGTGCGTCACTCTCATTGTCCTGTCATGTGCCATCTCTGCTATTATATTTCTTTCCTCCCATCTTACACTCTCTTTTGCATGTAACCCTTCTTCTCTAATAAAAAACCAAACAACATTTAAAGCTGATCCCCATAAAAAGGAAAAAAAAAAGTACCCATGCCTCTTCAACCAGCCCTCTGACCTTCTACTCCTTCTTCCATTTGAGTCATCCTGCTCTCCCCTCCCCTTTTCTGATTTCCTATCTCTCCCCCTACCTAGAGGTTTGTGCATTGCATGTATCCCTGAGACATGTTTAAACTCCCTATACTTCTTGATATCTTTCCTGTACTACAATATTGATGTGGCGTGGTCTGCCACATCACCATATTTTTTGTTCTTTTCCCCTGTGTTCTGAGCTTTGCAGCTTTCTTTCTAGGTGATGTCTGCTTGTACAGACTGTCTCTCTAGCATGCATTGATTGCAACTATTATTTTATGCACTTACATATATTCCCTGATTGTTGTTTGATGACTATTTTCCTGGGGGTGTCTTATTTCAGTGTCAGTAGATTTGGGATTCTGGTTATTACATTAATGAATACTTGTTCACACCTTTCTGGCTGTACTTCATAGTATTTGATATGTCCTGCATCTCCCTACGTGTTCATTTCTGTACTTTGGATAAGCTAGCTGTTATTTAAGTAGGTTCTGCATTATGTTGGTTCTTTTGCCATATCTTCACTCTTACTTGGTGGACTGTGGTTGACATAATACTGATAATGTTGCTTGCCCATCCTCTGTAGTATTAGCACTTGATGCGGCCTGTTCACTAGTTCTGGCAATGTCCACAATGTCTCACTATTATTTTGGAATCACTCCCATGAACTTCCTACATATGTATTATTCAACAAAAATACCTTGTAAGCCCTCACAACTCAACCTCAGAGAATCACTACAGGCAGAAAGTAGGGAAAAATATATAAAATATCTTGTCACAAAACTACACAGTCCAAACCTGCCTTTCTTTGTTGTCGGATTGACTCATTGAGTGACTTGACTGAGTGATTGTGCTGCATTTTTTTTCTAACCCTGAATGAAGGCATGCTGATGTCATCTTGTTTTCTTTGGAGGCACTTTTTGCCTATAATAGGAACATGGGAATAATACTAGGCAAGCTATCATAGATAAGGTAAGATGCCGAGCCATATATACCTTTAAGTAGACTAACATAATGTTAAGATGCCAAGCCATATATACCTTTAAGTAGACTAACACAATGTTAAGATGCCAAGCCATATATACCTTTAAGTAGACTAACATAATGTTAAGATGCCAAGCCATATATACCTTTAAGTAGACTATCATAATGTTCTTTTCCACCTTTGTCAAGTACTTAATACTGCTTATCTCCCTTTGTAATGCATTGTGATGGTATAGCTAAAGAAACACTAGTGTCTTATTCTCTTAGATCACATTGCCATTCACTTAGAATGGAAGTACTGAGAAATGCTGTTAAGAAAGGAGTTTTTTCTAAGGTATGCACAGGAAAATAAGCTTATTTGAATACACCAAATAAACTTAGTTACACCGTTGACTAAAAATGGTGTAAAAGGATTACAAAAACAGGAAAAACTGTGACATAATTCAGTGGAATGCAGGATAAGGATGACACTTGCAGGAATAACCCAGTACAGTCCTTTACTGAATGCTGTGCCAGGCCGATGATTGAAGAAACAACTAACTGATAGTCTTGTAAGCACTGTCATGAAAAGACAGATTGAAAAACAGCCAAGTCAGAATGCCCAGTGGCATGATAGAATGAAGTAAGAGGTGCCATAACAATTCAGCTGCAATCTAAAGATTATGTACAAAGTCCCCCTCCCTCCCATCTCTTATTAGGGTTGCCAACTTTCCAATGTGCTGTTTTCTGACCAGCAAGCCTTGCCCCTTTATGATCTGATCATGCCCCTTCAAGGTGGCAACCCCACCCCATTTATCAAACCACACCCAGAATCAACAACCTTGACTTCCATAATCCACATGTAGTTATTGTATGCAGCAATAAATGTACAATGAATCAAGGAAAGCATCTAAAGGGAACAACTTTTTCTTTATACCAAGCCATCCTTAGTTAACTTTTAGATTTGTATTGCCTAACATCTATTGTTCCAGTGAGTTTGTTTTTGTGTGCAGATGATAGGATTTGATTTAGGCTTGTGTCCACATATTTATTCACCTGAATTGGTGTTTTGTATTACTTATAATGTGTTGATCGTTGTGAGTCATTGCTAATTGGCTCGTGTAACTTTTCTTTAAGTTAGATAAAGCAGAGGCTCATAGAATTGCATTGCCTGCTATGTGGCATATTATGTGAAATGAGTAGCTCTCCAAGCTTATACTTAGTTTTGTACACTTTAGAAGCATAAGTGACCATACAAAAAAAAAAACAGATATAAAAATGTAATCTGTACATTTATTATCCAGTAGTGACATCCTGGTAAAAAGAGCACTTGATGTATCATATGCTTCACAATTAACTCAATATTACCGCACATCATTGATGATTATTATGACTGCTGCCATAGGTTTGGTGCCACCTGAACTAAGTACATGTTATCTTATGTCACATAGTGCATAAAAACAAAGTTGCTCTAACTAATTATCAAGGCTAAATATGGATTACTGTCAAAACTGTACTGGTAGGTATCAGCAGTCAGAACATATTCAATACTTCAGAGGGAAGAACTGTATGAACATCTGTGGAAATATACACAACTAATTTCAAACCAACATGTGACAATGATGGTGGGCTGTTGGTGGCAGGGATTCTGTCACAAAGCAAATCAGGGATCCAGCATGTGTTAGGTCACTAGGCTGTCAGATTATCTGTTGCTGTTAATGTCTAGCAAACGAGCAGATGCATAACAAGGCAATCTCAGTTCAAACAGATTCCACTGACTAAGAGGTTGTATTATATTTTCTTAATTTTTTTTTTATTAACATCACACGTTGCATAGTGATATCAGTACACCTTCAATTATGAAAAAATAAAACCATCACAAAATTTCCTTTGTATATATTATACAAATATAATATTTGTCTCAGCAAGTATTCACTTTAACATTACATAGATTGGTTAAGTCCTGCCTTCCCTGAAAAATCATTATTGACATTATTTTGTATGCATTGTTCCAACATATTCCATTTATTCCTATGTAGTTTACTCCTTCCCTTTTCCAAAGATCCCACCCCCAGCCATTTCATCTCCATTACAACATTAAAACTCAATTACATTTGTTTTTTCTTGTGGTTTCCATTTCCTAGTAACTGATTATTCTGGCAGCCAATGGTAGCAAACTTAACAAGACCTTGTTACATCTAAGAAATTCAGTTTCTATATAAGATTAACTTCTGTAGTTATAATAATTTCCTCCCACCAAAATTTCTGAAAAAGTACTGTGCTGGGAATTTCAAAACTCTGTCAGCTTATTACATTCCCCCAAAAAACATGTTCATATCACACTCAGGTGCACCCCACCCTCATACACTCCCATCACATCTCCAGCAAATGCTGTCTACTTGTGGAAACATTCTCTGAAGACTTCAGAGGTTTGGGAGGCAGACTGTAGTTGACTACTTTGGATACAGAATGCCTATGCAGTCACATACATGTGAAAGTCCTAAATCTTCTTGATTTTGTGGCATACTTGGGAACTATACAGTTATCCATCCATTGCCTCGTTGTATATTGCCTTTCCACTCTCAGGGACCTTAATGCTCACCAGCAGATGAATAGAACTTGGTAAATGGTCAGGTTTGCAGCCCAGTGCATCCCAAATGTCTGGACTAATCTTCCCATGCATGTTAAGCAGCTCAACACACTACCTTCCTTTAAATGTAAACTATGTGACGGAATGAATATCCACCAAATTACTCCACTATAGACCGGTGTGGCCCTTCTGGAGAAAGGAGGTGTTGCTTTAGTGAGGGTACTGTCAAGGGGAGAATGGTCATTAGACCATGTGGCCATGGGATATCTATGCACTTATGAATCTATGAGTTAAATGAGCAAAAGAAACATTTTAAAATCAAGGTGAAATGTGATGTTGCTAATTTTATAGAATACTGAAAACAGCAATCAAAGTCCTATATACAACTTTGTATACACTACTGATAGTTTGAGAGACACTTACAATGATAACTGCTTATGTTCGAAGCTATATTTTTCATTTGATCTGGCAGGCTCTAGTAATGGGAGGTTACCTTTTACAGATGCATATAACTGTGAACAACTCATATTAAAATGTAGTTTGGCCTGTAGCTCAGCTTTGACAAGAGATATAAGCATTCTGTTATCAGTGCATGCATTCCCCATACGTAAGAAAACTCTTTGCACAGAGCTGTTGCTGAAGGGAATTGAAAGGACAAACTGTACCAGTCTGTAAAGTGTTTTGCAGTCTGAAGCTTTACTAAAGACGTTACCCAATGACCACTTGCACATGCTTTTTTCATCTGTAACAGGGCTGGCAATGCAGCAGTTAAACTGCAGCAGTATTAGTAAAGCTTATCAATGTCCAGATGTATTTTGAAAGCATCCATGGCTGTGCACAGTTCTGACTAGGTTACAGGCTGTTGAAGGTTAAAGACTTGCATAGCTTTAAAGGGACTATTATCAAAATCAAACCACTTCTACAGGTAGGAAAGTGCTGTTGTGTAAAAGGTACTGAAGTCCCTGCAGACCTGCTGCCCCATCGCTGGAGGTTAAGTGTTAATGACAGATGAAGTGACTGTGTATTACACCATAATAATAAACTGCCATCACCTCAGATGCTGTTACTTTGAATGTTTCACTAGTTGCAGGATGTGGCTGCATGAACTTTGTCATCAGATGTTTGTCTGAATTCTGGTGGCTTTTCATTCCTTTTTTTCCATCCCATTTGATAGTGAACATTGTTTCACAGGACGTGCACTTGGTCATGGCATCTGCATTTGGTACAGAATACACCCATGGATAACTTTGTATGCTGAGTGAAAATGAATGGTTCTTTGAGTCTAATTTGTTCATATGAGGTTTGAAGGTAGAGTAGCATAAGGTAAAGATAAAGTAAAAAAAGGAGGATATGTTTTAAATAATTTGAGGTTAGAGGTGGAGGCATAGTGATAGGATCGTATATGGAAGAAAAATTGGGAAGTAGAAGTGTAAAAGCAGATAGGAAGAGTAGAAAGAATTTGTGTGTGGTTTAAAGATATAGGTGGATGGGTAGTGGTTGAGCTAGAGGGGAGGGGATAGAGTGTGGATGGTGAGCTAAAATGGGGGAGTGGTTAGAGAGGTATAAGTTTAGCGGGTTAGAGCAAGTAAAGGATGAGAATCACAGAGACAATCAGCAGCAAGAGATAGCAGAGGAGCTCTAGGAATTCCAGGTGAGTGGGGAAACTACTACAATAGTTAGGTTACAGGGGATAGTGGTGAGGGGGAAAGGGGAATGTAGCTAATAGAGGGGTAAGTACTAGACAGTCAGATACAGAGAAGAGGGGGAAAGGGAAGAATGAAAATAAACAGTAGTGAGGGTTTTGATACTGAAGAGGGGAATAAGGGATATAACACAAGCAAGTGAAGGGTGTCACCTAGAGGTCAGAAGGTAGATTTAAGTGAGTTGGTAGGGTAGAAAAGGGCAAGTAAGAGGTAACTCAGTTCTTTGTCTAAGCAGTGACAGGCAAAGGAAATAATCAAAACATTGCTACGCATTGCAAATAGCCATTTAAGTACAGATCATGCAGGGCAGACCAAAAGACTGCTAGTAGGATGCAGGTATAGCTAGGATAATGCAGTAATGACAGAAAGCAGTGAAATACCCGAGAATCCTAGAAAAATATAGGCCTTAAGCCATCCCATAAAGCAGCCAATGCGCCCAATAGATTGAATTGTAATGGGGAAGGCAAGATACAGTTGAACCCTAAGGATCAGGTGTAGTTTAATCCCCCATTTCTCAGAATGTTACAGTATCAGTACAGAGCAGCCTATATTCCAGTCGCATAGGTACTGATAATGTGGTTATGAGGATAATGACAGTAAAAATTAGAGCGGAGTCTTTCCACAGTATCAATTAACAGAGAGTATTCCGCTTATTCGCTTATTAAGCGAGGACCTAGCTTAGTTCTCATGATGCCACTCTAGTAAATTAAAAAGTGTAGGCACAACCATGTTATAATGGTTCGTTACAGAGTAGCAGGAGAAAAATTGCACTTCAGCAAGGGGAAGAGCAATTAAGGTAACGGTGACCAAAATACATGAGCGCTACTGGTTGTACTGTGCTCTAACAAGCAGTCCAGCTAACCGCAAACCTTCCGACAGCTTGGCACAGCAATTACTTCCAATGTGGGACTATTATAACATATTAAAATATGTGAATAATATAAAAAGGTACCAGCCTCAATACCAAACGAGCACTGCATTAAATAGTGTGCGCTCGCATAAGCACTGTTTCAGATAGGATGAAAACAACCAAGAACAGCTAGTCCAGTATTAAATTAGAGCTAAGACATGTACAAGGGTCCAACGTGGATAATAAAAGGTAAATAATGGTGAGGCGCAGTCAATATTCGTGTCCCTTAACTCACATATGCAAAATAATCATTGGTACTACCCCTAAGGAAAACACTAAACGGTAACTAATTAGGCTGAAAAGAAAAATGAAAAACAAATTGTGGCTGCTAATAGTGTACACCGTAGGTAGGAAGAGAAGCAATCTAAGGCATGGGTAATTCACTGTAGATCACACCATGCTCTTATCAAACAAGTTGACTAAAAGAGGTTCAGTGGAGCTAACTCGGGACCTTAACTAACACAGTGCTGCAAGGACTACCACGCACTTCTAATGATGGATGACGTAGTAAATATCCACGTGGTGGCACTACCTGCAATTAGGTGTTGGGTGCAGTATCTAATACAGAACGATATTAGAAACCTAGACATTCTTATACAAAAAGTTTCAAACATAGCAGTACTTAATTAACAAACAATTGAAGAGTTACATTGAAACAGCATTTGCAATTTAAAACAGACTTACTTAGAAATATCATGCAGGGGCCAGGGGCATACAACAGCCAGGGGGAGATGCAGGCTAATAAAAGATGGCGCCATGCCAGGCTACCCAACTATAAGCTTTCGGAAAGGAAGTGAGGTTGAGAAGGGGATGGGCTAGGCAAGGTAGGGGCAAGGAGTCTAAGGAGGGGCAATAGATCTAGAAAGGTGAGCTAGTAGACAAAATGAGTAGCTTGAGAAAGATGCGATAGTAGAATGGTGGAGAGCAGGGGTACAGGCACAGTAGAAGAGGGAGGGAGAGCAGGGATGCAATCAGCAATTCAAGTAGATACAAGCACTACATGAGCACTAGAGGAGGAAAACAGAATGGTAAGGCAAGCAAAAAGAGGAAAGGACTAACAGATAATAGAGCAAGTAAAGGATGAGAATCACAGAGACAATCAGCAGCAAGAGATAGCAGAGGAGCTCTAGGAATTCCAGGTGAGTGGGGAAACTACTACAATAGTTAGGTTACAGGGGATAGTGGTGAGGGGGAAAGGGGAATGTAGCTAATAGAGGGGTAAGTACTAGACAGTCAGATACAGAGAAGAGGGGGAAAAGGGGAGAATGAAAGTAAACAGTAGTGAGGGTTTTGATACTGAAGAGAGGAATAAGGGATATAACACAAGCAAGTGAAGGGTGTCACCTAGAGGTCAGAAGGTAGATTTAAGTGTGTTGGTAGGGTAGAGAAGGGCAAGTAAGAGGTAACTCAGTTCTTAGTTACAATGGAATAGAGGAGTTACTACATAGGAGGAGAGCAAGGTCTGGCTGCTGGGTTCCTTGTTCAGGATTGAGTCTTATACAGACACTAGAGAATTCAAACTTAATAAGAGAACATTACAGTAAACAGTTTGGTTGGGGGGTCAAAATGTACTTCCTTGAATCCTTTGGCAAGAGGGACTTTGAGTTTAGGATGAAAGTATCCTAGGGATGCAGTTGAGATAACGATTAATTAGAAGGGGGTCCTTATTGACCAGGCAGCTAGGTTCTCAGTCATAATGCAGGAAGGAGTTTGAAAGTTCCTTGAATACTTTGGCAGGAGGGACTTTGAGTTTAGGATGAAAGTATCCTAGGGATGGATCTTGAGATAATTTTAAAATATTAGTATAACAAAAGGAGATACTGCCAACACAACTGGCTGGAATTTTGTAAATAATTATGTCACTAATGAATATCAAAACGATTTATATAAGATGCTTGTGTTGCAAAAGCATTAGAAGTGTATGTCGTGTATATTGGACTGCTCTGTACAGGTGTTTGCGTCAAGCAGGTATTTTGTAGAGTGCTTGTGCTTGAAATGTATCCACAGTGTGCCCTGCTAGAAGAGAACAGAAATGTACATGCACTATTGTAACTGTTTAAATGTATATCTTAACAGAGGATACTGGAGGGTTTATTTCAGTGCAGCAAACTTCAGAAAAATAGCTGAAATTAAATTACTTTATGGCTAGGCCATAAAAGATGGTAACTTTCAGTTTTCAGTGCAGCAAGAGATGCAATGTCTGCACTAGGGGGCTTTCTGTATTGTCTTTAGGGGTGAACTAATTACTAGTCTTGAAATGTGGATGAATGTAACTGTTTTAGGACTTCCAGCATCTGCCAAAGATCTGAGCAGAAGCCTATATCTGTATACTTTTACAGGTAGATGCTAAATTCTGCCATCTTCTAGCAATGGGGGTTTCACCTGGGAACTAGGAGTCAGATAACAACAAATAATGTCATTCTGCAAACTATCCCAGCAGTAATATTGTAGATATCAATTTGAGAAGTCTCTTAGTGAGACATACCATTCTGTATTCTGTCTTGAACCTGACTAGATGATCCATTCACCACATCCTCATTGCTCTAATAGTAAGTTTCTTGGGAAAAGTAATTCTCTTAGATTCAGTCAGGAATATAATGAAGCTTAGATCAGATATTTTTCTTTATTTATTTGAGAATGTCCTGCAATGTGGTTTTAAATATTTCCTGTGGTTTTGCACTCTATCACTGTGAATATATGTTTAGTATTGTCTTGTTCTTTTCGGGCGGCCACGGTGGTGCAGTGGTTAGCATTGATGCCTCACAGCAAGAGGTTCTCCGGTTCAATCCTCGGCTGGGGTGCCTTCTGTGTGGAGTCTGCATGTCCTCTCTGTGGTTGCGTGGGTTTCCTCTGGGTGCTCCGGTTTCCTCCCACATCCCAAAGACATGCTCTAGGTGGATTGGACACTCTAAATTGGCCCTAGGTGTAAGTGTGTGCATGTGTGTGCCTTCGGTGGAAGGTTGGGTGCTGGGCTGGCAACTCGACACTGTAAAACTCCACTGCCAATCATGAGCGGACAGGTGATCTGCTGTGGTGACCCCTAACTGGGAAAAGCTGAAAGACGAAGAAGAAGATTGTCTTGTTCTTTTATTTATTATTAAATATATTTAAACCTTTCATTGTGTCTGATCTGTGCAGGGATGTTTACATTTTGAGAGTATTTGCATGTTTATTTGGTGACACTGTGTGGGCCACTCCTAACAGCCTTCCTCTTGGTCAAACTACCATTTGTATTACTATTAAAATTACATAGTAAGATTGGACACACTTTGTTAAGGGTCTTAAAATAGATGATAAGGAGTGACTGGTGGCAGTAATAACTACCTTATAGTCTGGGCAGAAGGGGGCATAGCAAGTAAACCTGTGCCAGCCTTTCCCAGGTGTGTGTGTGTGTGTGTGTGTGTGTGTGTGTGTGTGTGTGTGTGTGTGTAGGACTTGGTTTGGAACCCCGTCTAAGGACTCAACTGTATAGCTATGCCATTGGAGATCTGGAGAAAGGGGGAGATACCAGCTCTGGACTGACTGTGGTCTCTGTGTACTCTTAAAGGAAATTGCACTTGATGCAGAGAGCTGCATCTGGAAATACTGTGTCTGTACCTCTTATCCTGTGAGTGAATATCCCCCAATAGGTGCCAGTGGTGAGGGTTTAGGCTCCTTGATTCCTGGTCCAGTGGTGGGTCACTACAGTTGGTATAGTTTAATACCCAGGAGACAGAACAGTTACTGCAGGCTCTATGCACACATGGCTTTGCAAACTTCTACAAAGTAAAACCAACAAGGCTTGCCAGGATGTGTGTGACAGGGTGAGGTGCAGGAAATCAATGCTGAAGGGGGCATTGCAGGTTCACTGATATGATGCTGCATACCAAAGCCAAGGCACAAGACATTTCCAGGGACAGGTCCACCACAAGAGGTTCCTTGTAACATTGTGAGATGCAGGAGAGTGAATATTCATACCTTGTGATGTCTTGAGTGTGGGAGCTAAACAGATGACAACTACCCAAGTGTCTGTAAGGGTTGCATAAGGTTAGTAATAGCAGATATTTTTCCATTTGTACCCTGACCCACACATGTGAAAAGGTTATTCAGCAAAACACCTATGCATAATTGTTCTCCGGGTACATTTGGGCTGCAGCTGTGATAACCTTCACCAGAAGGTATGTTTGTGTCCATATGCTATTCACATAAGTGGACTACATTCAGTCTTTGTGCCACAGGTTGAGAAAAGTGGTGCATATATTCCAGCACTATCACAAGTATGCTAGCTTTATGCTTTCACATGTTTTACTGGTGAAGATCCCAGCACAACATGTCAGCATGTGTCTGTGTGTGTCAGTAGGTCACCTTTTCCAGACAATGATGACACCATGCACATAGCACAGTCAGATGAGAGAGTGGCATGTCTCTTGCATATGAGGTGACATTGGATGGGGCAGGCCAAACCTTTGACATCACCTGTGTTTTGTGCTGGATGTCCTGTCATTATGAGACCTAACCAGGCTACACAGACTCATCCCCATGGATGGCATCTGTAAATCACATTGCTTCTGATGTGTGCACACCAATAACAGGGAAGATAATTATCAGTGGCCATCACTTTCATGACTCCAGCACTTTTTCTGACCCAGGTACCACATTTGACATCAATCAGCGGTTCTGCAAGTCAGGTACACAAGGTAGTCAGCCTCGACACACCCCATGGTAGTGATGGCAAGCATGTTATTTGGCCTGTCTGAGACTGTAGGATGAAATGGTATATCAGGACTTGAAGTACACACACTTGCTGCAGTCCTTGCTAGCCCAAGATGCATTTATTGGTGCATTCACAAGAAAATTGACAAATGCCCATCATGGCCATTAAAGGATTCAGATGCATAGTGAACAGTTACAGGCCAGGCTTATGCAAATGGCACACACTGTTCAAATAACTGAATCACTCAGTCCTGGCCATGGAAACCATGACACCTAGGCATGGCCAATTTCATGGTTGTGGCCAGTGTTCATCTGGCTGCATTGCAGTGATACCTCACTGGGCCAGCTGCTCTGATTTCCATAGTTCCACATTGTTTCTATCTCCTGTTCGTCTTCTGACTACCATGCCAAACCGTGGTCATCTGCAGGGTCTTGGAGGCCATTCATCTATTGACTATACACACTGGAAACCACAATGGGGTATCTGTACATGCTCCCAAATTGTTGCACTCTCCTTCATGCAGACTTTCTACAGCCCTAATATTGCAGGATAACATGGTACAACTGGCTATTGTTCACCACATGAAAGCTCCGTCCCAACACTGGAGAACATCATCCTTGACTCCTTCCAAGCTATTACCTACCTGCCTGGCTGCCTCATCCACCTCTTATGACCCTTACACTTATGGTAGTGTTGCTATAAATTATTTTGTCCTACTCCACCAGACTGTGCCCTGTTCTCTCATCTGACTTGTGTGGGTAAGGTAATGCCTTATGCACAGAGTGGCTGGTTAGTACACATTATATAATGGGTAAATTGTACATCATCACACAACTGGAAAATCTCATCAACAGCATATTAATGTGCAGATAATCATTTGCAGAAGCAAGTCTGCCACTTCATGGCAGCATATTAAGCGCCATGAAGCAGGGAATGAAAAAAAAATGGCCAGCATTTTTATGCTCGCTAAGCACAGCTTTGCTTTAGCAAGTGTAAAATAGAAAGAAAAGTAGATAAAAAGAAAAAAAATCAACTAGCAAAAATAACTGCAATAGCAGTTACAAGGACTTACTGCTTTACTTACCAAAGCAATTTTAAAAAGCCAGGTTTAGTGCACTTGTATGTGTGAGAGAGAGAGTGTGTGTACCTCTCAACTTCTTTGTCCAGAAATTCAGATTTGCTTTTCATTAACCGGCATTATGTGAACAATATTATGTATGAAACTGTAATGTCAAGCTTTACTGGCCAACTGTAATCCTTAGTGATTTATCAGACAACAACCTTTCTTCAGAGTGTGACCAAGAATTTCTTTCATGCACCACAGGAGGGAAGAGTAATATTATTAAATTTACCAGAAACAGACTGGAATAATATTGATTCAACAATGTTAGTAAGAAAATTATTCATAATGTATATTCAGCAACAACAATTGCTTCAGATTGTAAAAAAAAAAAAAAAAACTACCAGGGGACAGAACATACTAGGCATTGTTTGCGTTCCTAAAGAATTTATTATTTCTTCAAGTCAAGTTTTACCACTGTTGATGTGCAGTGATCATGAGGTTATAAATGTTAATTTGTTGCTAGATAATTCTGCCAAACTGAAATCTAAACCAATGCACAGAAGATTAATTACAGATTACATGGAAGTAAAACAGTCACTATGTAAAACTAACTGGAGTGAGGTGTTCAGTGGAAAAACTGCAGATGGAATGTGGAAAGTTTTATATGAGAAATTGTTTGAGTTCAAAAAATCAAAAAAATGTTTAACATCAGGATCTAGGCATACAACATTAGGGGGATATATTTCCATAAGAACAAGATATCTGATTAAGGTAAGAGACAAAAAATATAAGAAATGGAAGAGAGGTCAAACTACAACTTTGAAAACTAAAATAAGCTGGACAAACAGATTAAGCATAGTGTGAGACAAGATCAAGAAAAAATTGAAGAAAATTTATATAAAAATATTGAGCATAATAGGAAACCTTTTTATAGATACATAAGATGTGTAAGGAGTGAAGACACAAACTGATAAACTGTGTGCAGATTCTAAAATTTATTCTCAGACACAACAGAGTATAAATATATTTACAAAATCTTATGCAAAATAGTCTGGATCCACAAAGGGGTGATAAGTTGTCCTAGTGACATCCAGGTAACCCGTGATAGTGGAATAAAATTAGAGTATGTTGAAAAAGAACCACGCAAACTGGATCCAAACAAAGCACAGGTAGGAGACGGAATTAGTAACAATGACCTGAGAACACTTCAGCAAGAATTTATGGTACTGTTATATCTATTATTCACTAGGTCATATAAATATGAGGAGATTCCTCAAGATTGGAGACGTGCGTATTAAACCTGTCTTTAAGGGGAAGGAGAGTAGGGCAAACCCAGTGTCATATAGATCGTTAAGTCTACTTTCATGTTGTGGAAATATAATGGAGAAGGTAATATTGGATAAGTTATTGTCAGAACTGGATAGGTTGGGATTTGAAACCATATATCAGCATCCATATGTTGAAAACAGATCTATTATCACCTGTAGCATGATGTTCTATAACAATATAATAACAGCAATGAATGACAGGGTCATACACAAAACACTGATCAATAAATTAGTACTAGGTATTGATGTACTTTTGAAAAGTTGGATAGCTGCATGGCTTACAAATAGGACATGGCAAGTATCATACACAACTGGACAGGTGAAATCTTTGGTTACAGTCAGGGTGTTCCACAGGGCTCTGTCCTAGGCCCTTACTTGTTTACATTGTATCTTTCAGGCCTAATTTTTTCATCTGAGGTGTTCTACAGTCTATATGCAAGATGACCTGAAATTGGGTAAGCTGATTAGATGTGTTGCAGATAAGGCATGTCTGCAAAATAACTTGACCAAATTGACCATTTGGGCACAGGAGAATAATATTCTGATAAAGACAACAAAACTAAGCATATGAGATTTGGGGAGACATAAAATGAAAGGTGAATATTTAATACAACACACAGTGATTGAAACTGTAGAGTCATTTAAGGACCTGGGTATATGGGTAGATAAAGCTATGAGTTTTTTCTAATCATGTCAGCCAATTGCTTAATGATAGTTATAGAACTATGGGGTGTATAAAAAGATGTATAAAATGTAGGAAATAAAAAAATAATTAAGTCACTGTTTGTTAGTTACATTAGACTCACACTTGAGTAAAGAGTAACAATATGGAAACCCTGTAAGAAAACAAGCATGAGTAAACTGGAAAGAGTACAGCAGAAATACATCAAGTGGATCCACGGATGTCAAAAGTTAAGTTATTATGAAAAACTAAAATATCTGAACTTGTACAGTGTCATATACAGATGTCTAAGAGGAGATCTTATTCAGGTATATAGTGCATTTAGAGACAACTACCGCTGGGAATACTTAGGGTTATCAAAAAGTACTAGAGAATCATCAGATAACCTATGTAGAAGATTCTATAGGAATGAGAAGTGTACTAATTGGTTCTCTGAGAGAGTAGCTGATGCATGGAACAGACTACCAAATTACATTAAAGCAAGTACTAGTTTAGATATTTTTAAGAACAGCCTGGATGGTTATTATGGGAGCAAGTGTTTTGGTATATTGGCAAGCTAGAAGGGCATTAACGCACGTGCTTGAAATATTTGTATGTATTTAAGAATAAGAGACAAATCAGGAGCATTCTGGAAAGTCAGTTACAGCTGGGGAAGGGTGGTTGCAATACCTTGCACTGAATGCACTTTTCTTTTTTTCATTCATTAGCTCACATTGCCTAGTAAGGTGTATTCAGTCAAGAAAACTGCTGCAATTGTAAGGCATATTTGTATGTGGGTGGTTCTCTGTATGCCAGTGTGCCTGCGAGTGTGTATGTCTGTCTGCCTGTGCCTCTCTGCATTTGTATCTTTGTGACTGTGTGTGTGTGTGTGTGTGTGTGTGTGTGTGTGTGTGTGTGTGTGTGTGTGTGTGTGTGTGTGTGTGTGTGTGTGTGTGTGTGTGTGTGTGTGTGTGTTTCTGAATGCCGGTACAGAAAGCAACTTCAGTGCCATAGCTCGTTGTGTAGGGTAAGCAGTAGGAGGCCGATTGCTACAAATGCAGGAATCATCTTGCTACAGTTTAAAATATAACAAATTATTTATTTATTTATTTATTTGTTTGTTTGTTTGTTTGTCTTATCTACTGAAGAGCTGGTGCAGGAGGCTGGCTTTGACAGCCAGTGGGTATCTGAGTGGAGCAGTCCCTTTTTCTTTTTTTTTTTTTTTTTTTTGAGCTGTGGCAGAGAGGAGGAGTGTGGCTGGCTTTATAGGTTCATAGGTGTGTACTAGGCTAATGGCTCTGGAGCCTTTACAAGCCTAGCCCATACGATTACCCTGGCATCATGCCACCCGACCTTAGTTCCCAGTGCCTCTGTTGAGTAGAGCCATTGGAGTGATCCCCGGGTGAATTTTCTGTTTCACATCCACTCATCAAGATTTCTCTTGAAGAGGGACAGTGAGTTGCTCTGTTTGACATGTATGGGAAATCTATTCCATAGCATGGGCAGTCTCTGGGTTATGAACCTGTCCCTCCAGCACGTTCTGTTGATTGTGGTAATGAGGTTGAGGTCTCTGGAGCGTGTGGTGCAGAGGGATTGGGATTTTTTAGATGTAGCATTTCTAACAGAGCTGGGTCAGACATGGCTTTGTAAGTCAAGCAGAGATCGCCTCTCAGTAGGTGATATGAGATAGAGAATAGCTAGAGTTTTTTAGTCTGTCCATATAGGACAAATGTTTAAGGCCTAGGATTCTCTTTGTGAGGTACTTTTGCAGCCTCTCCAGTTGTTGCAGGTGTCTAATGAGGTACATGCCAAATGGGGCATTGTACTTGATGATTGGCCTAATGAGGGAAGAGTAGAGAGAGACAATGACCTCTTTCTTCCTGGATGCAAAACCCTTAGTAATGAAAAGTGCCACATAGAAGGACTTTCTCATCACAGTGGCAATGTGGTTGTTAAAAGAGAGGTTGCTGTCAACCTGTGTTCCCAGATCTCTTATAATGTCTTCTGTGTTCAGTGGACTACCATCGATGTGGTAGTTCATGGGAACTGGGTTTTCCCAAAGGGGATGGCGACACAATTTTTAGCATTGAGCTTAAGGCCATGGTTCTGACACTGGTCGTTGGTCTCAGTGAGGCCTTTAAGCAGTCTGTCAGACTTTTTATTTTTTCCTGATCAGTCGGGGAGATGGGACATCACTTTGGAGAGCAGCAATAGGCACTACAAATGTTAGCTATACCTCTGCTTATACAACTTATATTTTGGATGTCAAATACTTCCTCCAGCAACAATTACATATGCTACAGCAACTTTGAAACATTAGGCAGAGGCACTATTTTACATAAAAAATATAAAAAAAATGCATATACTAATAAAACAAATTTAAACAATATGATAAATAGTCTATTATGTAAGAGCAATAATGCTCTCCAGGCCGGGCATTCATCATCATCATTCCCCCTTTTTCCCATTTTTTTTTTTACATGGTGCCTATTCAATGCCACTCTTCTGCCTTCTTTGATACTCATGGCTGATTGTTGCAGGTCTTCTCTCACACAGTCCACCCACCTCTTGGCTAGACACCCTCGTTCACTCTTGCCTTCTTCCTGCCTGTTCCAGATCTTCTTTACCAGATTGTCTTCTGTTCTTATTGATCTTTTCTGCAATTGGAGCTACGTTGGCTTCTGCTGTTATGTCCTCATTTCATCTTCTGTCCCACAGTGTGCATCCTAGTACCTGTCTCAGGCACTTCATCTCCATCACCTCTAACTTCCTCAATTGCACTGTCTTTACTGCCCAGCTTTCTGTACCATGTAGTAGTACTGGTCGCACCACTGTTTTATAAATCTTTCTTTTCAGCTTCTTTGACATTCTTCTGTCATACAATACCCCTGACATTCTGTGCCTGTTGGCTGCAGCCCCTCTGATTCTAGCTTTGACCTTCTCATTCAGATGTCTCCTCTTCAACCACCCCTCCCAGACACTTGAAGCTGTTAACCTATTCTGTTATCTTCCCTTCTACCTCAATTCTCAGCTTCTTCTGATTTCTCCCATTTGCTGACATTACCACTGTCTTACTGTACTCAGTTTCATCCCACATGCCTTCAGTTTTGCATACCATTCCTCTATCCTTTGCTGAAGTTCTTGCTCAGAATCTGCCTGTAATGTCACATTGTTTGCATACAGTAACTTTGTTGATCTGTCCCCTCTGATCTGTTTGGTAATGTAGTCCATCACCAGTGTGAACTGCAGTGGGCTCAGAGCTGAACCCTGATGTATGCCTATTCCCACTGGGAACCCCTATGTGAGACCGAACACTGTTCATATTTGAGTCATTGGGTCCTTGTACATAGTTTGTATTAATTCTACCAATGTTTCTGGGACTTCGAACCACTGCAGGACTGCCCAAATTAGCTTTCTTGGGACCTTGTCATATGCTTTCCCCAAGTTTAAGAATGCCCAGTTGAACTATTTCCTCATCTCTATCTTCTTCTCAACTATCCATCTCACTGCAAACATGGGGTCAGTAGTGCTGCATCCTGATCTGAATCTGTACTCCTCATCTCCCATCTTACTTTCTACTGCTCTGCGTATTTATTTATCAATCACCATCTCCAGAATTTTCATGCAATGTGACAGGAGTGTGATACATCTGTACTGCCCACAGTTGTGTATATCCCCTTTGTTCTTGAATACTGGCACTAGTATGCTTATTCTCCAGTCATCTGGGATGTGTCTTTCTCTCCACACTGCTATGAATATCCTCAGGAGCCATTTCTCCCCTACCTTACCCAGCATCTTTATCGTATCTGGTGTGACCTCATCTGAGCCTGCTGCTTTCTGTGACTATTTTCCTTAGTGCTGTTCTTACTTCTTCTGGTATGTTCCTTCTCTTCTCTCATCATAGATTGTGTCTGGGGCAGTAAAGCTTCTGTGGGGTTTTCTTCATTCAACAGCTGCTGGAAGTACTCCTTCCATCTGCCTTTGATGGCCTGGTGAGCAAGCTGTTGCTGGCATCCCTTATGGATGGTATCTGACTATCTTCTTTATCTTTCTGTCTTTGCCTTGCAAACTGATGTAGTTTCTTTGTGCCCTCTACTGAGACATTTTCAAGAAGCTGGTAGAGTGCTTCTGATGCCTTGTTCTTCTCTACTGCAACTCCTTTCTTACCCTCTTTGTTAGCCATCCAATATTCCTTCCTAATCCAGTCTGTCTTTTCTGTCTTCCACTTTTTACACTGCTTCTTTTTTTTTTACGACTTCTTGGACTTCTGCATTCCACCACCTGCTTTCCTTTATGTACTCAATTTCCATACCTGACTCAATTGCATATCTATTCTGTAGTCATCACACATGCTGTGTTGAAGAGCTGCCGTTCTTCTTCACCTATTTCCTCTTCTTCTTGAGGTGCTAGAGCCCTGAGTAATTCCTTGAACTGTTGTGCTTTCTCTCTAGTCAACTTCCAGGTCTCCAACCTGGTCTCTGTTGACCTTAGAACCTTCTCTGACCACTGCTTGCAGCTGATTGTGACAACTAGTGGTTTATGCTGTGGGCCATCTTTTTCACTGGAGATGACTTTGCAATCACTAATTCTACCCAAGTGCCCTTTAATAGGAGGAAGTGTACCGAACTTGCATGCTGTCCACTCTTGTAGGTAATCTTCTGTAATCTTGTGACTGTCTTGCTTTCTGAACCATGTGTTGGCTACTATCAAGCCATTTGCCAGACAGAAGTCTAAAGTGGCATCTCCTTCTTAATTCCTGTTGCCCCACTCGTGTGGACCCAGGCATTCCTCGTATCTTGTTCTGTCTGTCCTGATACATGCATTCAAGTTGCCCATTAGTCATATCAATTCATGTTGTCCTGCTTTATCTAGTATGTCCTGCAACTGCTGTCTGAATGCACTCTTTTCTTTACTATCACAACCCTGGTGTGGGGCATATACTGAGATTATGAATACTGCCCTATCATTTGGCTCGAGTCTGATTGCCATGTGTCCGTCATAGATTCTGATGAATTCTCTTACTGCCTTCTGAAGCTTCTCCCTCATAACAATTCTCACATCATTTCCAGCCTGTCATCCTCCTGAGTAGTAGATTCTAGATCCCAAGCCAAGTAAGTAGCTTTGCTGTACTGCCCTTCCATCTTGTCTCCTGGATACTTAGGGTGCCCAGTGAGCCTACACTGAGTGCAGCAATTCTTAGTTCATGTTTGGCATGTTGATTGGTTTTACATCCAGCTTTCACTGAACAGAACTATCCCAGGTAAGTGAAGATAGGCAACCAGACATCAGCTGGCCAGTAGTTTATTGACCCAGGGCTGCTGGGCTTTTGTGACGGGCACACACACTGGCCAATAGGGGAATATACACCACTCCCACTATTAGCATGGGGCCTTGGTGTAGGTCAGGTGCTGATCATGGAAATAAGGGTAAAACTTGCCTAGCTTGTCTAGGGTTATTAGCCTACTAACCTCATATGATCCTAAAAGCTCTGATAGATTAGAATAAGTTCTGAGCTCAGTCATGTCCTCTCCCCTCTATACATAAAATCTAGCTTCCAAGATACCTTTATGCTTTTATAATTCATGGTAAGTGGTGATAATGCTTGGAAATCAGCAAAATGATACAGAGGAGTGTTGAAGAGGCTCTGGTCATAACCACCTTGTTATGTGTTTGAGACTTGGATATCAAGAAATTCGCCCTGAGAATGCAGCTCCGGAGGTGAATCTTGACATCTGTGTCTGCAGCTTTAGAGGTGAGTCTTGACATCCATGTCAACAACTCATAACACGATGGGTTGTAATAGGAGAGATCCAATCATTATTCTTTGCAGTGGATAGAAATTGACCAACTCCAGTGTATTACAAAAGTTAGAGGAAAAAAAGTGGAGGAGTGCTAAGTGTTTTACAGTCTTGAAAGCTGTAATGCTCTTCCCATTGCCACACAAATGTGGCATATAAGAGCAGTAGGAAGAGCAAAAGCTTTAAAATCTGTTAAATACTTCATTTAGCCTTCCAGAAAAGGCTGAACAAAGTGTTTACAACTTTTAAGCTGTTTGTGTTTCTCAACACTCTTCTCCGGGGGCTGCTGTCTGCCATAATGTTCTAAAGCGAGACTAGATCTTAACAATGATGAGGGAGCACCTTTCTTGGATCAGATTAACAAGCCTGCCTTTTCCCTGATTTTGAAGTGTAATCACAGTGCTGCATGCACTACATTCATGTTATGCATTTTATGCGACATGAGAAAAGTGCATAACAATGTTGTAACACACTTTTCAGGGTTATTATATTATTATTGAGTATCATACTACCAAACAGACAGCATCTACAACAGAATTGCATGTTAGAAACCTGACAGCTTAAAAAGATGTAACATATCTCCTGCTGCCATGGAAAAAAGTTTGTTACAGCAAAAAAAGTAACTGTTTTTAAAGCTGTCGGTTAATGAGAGGTGCATTTTCCTTCTGGTCACTGTGTATAGCAGAGTGAATTGTGTTACATAAAGCAATTCACACTTCTCAGAACCATGGCTAGGTCATCAGGTAAACTTGAGCAGTTCTTTAAACTGGTGCTCTCAAAACTCAAAGTTAAGGAGTAAAAAAAAAAAGTTTTCCCAGAGTTGAAGACTGCAACTATAGCAAGCTGCTTGCTACAACTGTAAGAAGAAGCTTGCTACAGTTATTGACACACACTGAGTGCTTAAGCTGTAACCACATATGCAGTATTGGCTTTCATTTATGAAGCAGAGCTGTATGAGGTGTACTCATGGTTTCATAAATTAATGTTAGTACTGCAGTGACATGCCACTGGCACCTGCTAATCATGGTCCCATAATAGCTTGTACCCAAGACAGATGCCCCCCTTTGCCCTGCCCTAGATATGGCTGTATAACTGGTACTGCATTTGGCAGCTAAAGCTCCTTATGTTCTAAAGTATTATGATCTTGTTTCTTTGATCATAACCAGTATATTATTTGTTCTCGGAATAGATGTGAAGACAAATCATCTCCTGAGTTTTGTCCTGGGATAAATTTCTTGACATCCACTTCTCAGACGCATAATAAATTGTCTATGATTGGATAGTCTGTCATAATCCTGTATATTTTGCAGTTTCAGTCTGTAGCACCACAACTGCTTTTATACCCACTGCCGATACTGGTTATTTTTTCCAAATGTTCACCATATTTCACTACAAGACAATTTCTTCACATTTACTCTGAACCCTTTCTCTGTAAACTCAACAGACACTTGGTTCATGAGAATTCAGTAAATTCAGAATTACTATATAATATATATATATAATATATGTATTTCTGACTAGCAGCATTTTGACTCCCCTTTGCTTTCTGTTTTGATTCATAGATTCATAGATATTCCATGACCACTCAGTCCCATGACAATTCATACCTTAAATTCAACAACACTAGAAGCAAGAGGTTCATACCACAAAAATCGGTCTATTATACAAACCCACAAACAAATTGTACAGATAAGTGCTTTCATCACAAATACTTAAAGACTTCATCAGATAAATACAGAAAATTAAGCTAATAATTAAAAACTTGCAACAAATCATGTGACTGAGTCTGCCAAGAATTTTAAAGAAACATTAACCATTTTATACAAAATGACTTAAAACACAATATCCAAACCTTAAAAATATCACCTTCCTAAACATTAATTAAATACAAACATCTAAAAATATCTAAAACACATAATCTAAAATATGCTTTAAGTGTTAGCAGGCGATGAAAATTGTACCATTGATGCCTGGTATACAACCTGCATTTAATCTTAGTTGCCAGGCAAGCTCTTTTTTTCTCCAGTATTAAACCACAGGGACCCCCCTGCCACTTTCAATATGCTGTTCAACTATAACAAATTTAAAAACATGGTCAGGGTAAATATTAATATGTTTAGCCAGGGCATTTTTTTTTTCATTATTATTTTTATATCATTCAAATGTTCATAAATTCTGTCTTTTAAAAACCTTTTTGTTTTTTCCTACATGGAAACATGGACAGCTCTGGCATAATGCAATATAAACTACCCCTTTTGTTAGACAATTGAATCTACCTGGGATATGAACCCTTCTCCCATTAATAATAACGCTTTCACCAACAGCAATATGTTTGCAAATTTTATAATTAGGACATTTAAACATGCTCTTTGTTTGTATAGAGGTGGACATTTTAACACTTCACTCTGAAAAAATTTAATGAGGTACCTTTTCTAAAAAATATACTTGGTCCTTTTCCCAACTTTTTGTTACCCTCAGCATATTCATTCAATGCAGCCCAGTTCTTGTTAAGTATAGCTCTTATAGTACTACAATCATTAGAAAAAGAAGTAATCAAACTGCTGGTATGTGTTTACTTCACAGGTATAACCATCTCCATACTGAAATCATGGACCACATTCTCATCCTTGTTACCCTAAGTAAGAATGGGGGCAAAATGCAAGGTTCTTCTTTTCTGTATCACTTCTTGTAGTGTATTATCAACAAAGCACCCTGGGTAAACTCTTCTCGAGAACATATCCTTAATGTTGTTACATTTGGCCAAAAATTCTTCAAACACGGTAACCATTCTTTCCGCGCGTACAAATTGCCCCTTCACCACTGCTTTCTTTTGGTGAAGAGGATGCACTCTAGAATAATGAAGAAAGTTGTTTGAGTAAGTAACCTTTCTATAAATACCAAAGGTGTACATACATTTTTTGTAGTTTTTCACTAACAAAATGTCAAGATTATGAATACAAACTGGCCCTATTTCATATGTAAATTGCAAAAAATTGGTTGTGTTATTCAAATATTGAATAAATTCTGCTATTGCCGCCTGTTTTTTCTTCCAGACTAAATACAAATCATCAAGGTACCTTGTATATAAATGCCAGTAATCCTTATATTTACTATTAAGCATTTTTCCCATTGTAACATAATGACATTTACATATAGCATACCACAGGTTGGCACCTACCTTTTTTCTGCAAAAAATATTGCTGATCGAAAAAAATAAAATTATTATACAAAACAGTTGACAAAAGCTCAACATAGAGATTCACCCTATCCTGGGGCATATCTGCTTCAGTGTGTAAGAACTCAGCAAACCATTCAAGACCAATGCTGTGGAAAATGCATGTATACAGGTTTTTCACATTTATGGTCACAAAAAAGCTGTCTCATCAAATTTCAAGTCATTACATTTTTTAAGAAAATCCCGTGAGTCCCTACTTAAATAAGAATTTTTTTTTCAAAACATCTTTTAAGTGCAAGTGAAGAAATTTTGCTAAAGTAGACATCACAAAGGACCTCCCATCAGCAATAGGCTGCATTGTGGAGTCGGTGAGATCCTTATGTATTTTTGGCAAACCAAAATAGTAGGGACTGTAGGATTTTTAAGAAGTAAAAACTTGTATTCATCTGTGGAAATTTGTCCTTGCATAAGCATGTCATGCAGCATTGTTTTAATCCTAAGAAATGCAAGATGCATTTTCCTTCTTGAGACAGTAAGGCATACATTTTTTCCATATACTGCATGTCATCCATAAGGACCATCCCACCCCCCCTTGTCCAGTTTCATAACATGTACATTGTTCACTTTCAAGTGGTTCAACAGGTCAAGATCAGCATCAGAAATATTAGAACCACTTGCATGTTTAAATACAGAAGGTGGATTATACAAGGATCTCGTATCCAAGTTACACATGATTTCAAATATCAAAAGGGCAGGGTGCAAGAGTGAGTTGTAAACACTTGATAATCTCAGCCCAGATTCAGCATGTTCAATGCCATCAAATAATAACTTAAAGTTCAATTTACAAGTATAAACTCTAAGATCCATTAGTTTTTCAACCAAATTACCCTTCATAGCTATAATAAAAGTTAAACCTTTTGACAGAATGTCAGCATGTTTTTAATTGACTTCATAGGAACTAAAGTTAAATATTTTAAAGTCACCTGAATGGTTCAAGATGATGTCACACTATGTTGATTCAACAAGAATGTCATTATCCAGAGTCATTGTCTCCACCCCTTCCTCTGTGAGACATTGCCTTACCATTCTCCGGATGGTTGGCGCATCTGCAGGGCTTGATTGTACCACTGATTCCTCTGACCTTGCTGCTTCCCTTTTAGGCATTCTGACCATCATAAAGGGACTGAGTCCAAAGGAGGCTCAGAGAAGTCTGGGTCCTGGTGCGGAATCATGTCAGCCTCTTGTTCTAAATGATGGGACCTATCTGAACCAAAGTCGTTGTTGTTACTCTCTCCTTCCCCAACTTGCATTCTTTCATTATTAATGTCACAGTCAATGGAATAGAATATTGTATCTTATATTGTTTGTAGTTGGTGTCCTCAGTTATATTTTTATCCAAGGTACAAGGTACAAGGTACAAGGTGCATAAGTGAGTCTATATCATGATAGAATTTTGCTTAATTAAAAGCTCAAGCAAGTCACAGCCATGTCTATCAAAAGGTTTAAGTAAATCAATGTGTAAAGGAGAATTTTCAACCAAACCCGATGGGATACTTCCATACACAAAAACCTTTTGGAATCCTTTGCACAGTGGCGTAGGTGGGGGGGGACAGACGAGGGGCGGTCCACCCTGGGCAGCACTTTTTTTTTTTTACTTCACTTGCCGAGGGACTGTCAGATTTACTTTTTCATTAAAAAAATACTGTTTTTGTTTTTAAGGGCATTCTTTAAGAACATTTCAGTTGCACACACATGTTGCCTCATGTCTGTGGATGCATTGTTCACTGTTCTTTCTTTCTGCCTGCGCACAATTGCTCTGTTAAGAATAAGGAGAATATGAAATTCGGGATTTATTGCAAGAAGTAAGTGGGTATATTAACAAAGTTTTAAGTGCAGGTTATCATAAGAATGCCTACCAGGTGTGATATTCTCTGGCACATTATACAGTGTTTAATTTCTATGGAGCTTGTGGTTTGGGGGGATTTTATTTGTACAGAAAGGCACCGAATGACTATTTTAAATCCTTGTCTGTCATAATCACTATACTGTTGCTATTTCCCCAGGTTCAGCTCTTTGTAAAGGGCTACATGAAGTTGAGACTGATTTTGCTTTCACTTTGAATATAATGGCCATTTCCTGGAAAAAAGTTGATAGTGAATTTTCCAGTCATATTACATTGTTGTTACAGTTACAGGAAAATAGTCTGTTTATAGGACCCAGAATGCTTAAAGTAGGCACTACCCTTTTGTTTAGTAAAGATTATAAATGTCTCCTTGCAAGATTGTGGTCTTATCATTTGAATGTGTATATTTCTTATTCCTCCTAGCTTAGCTCGTGGACTGCCTATAAAGAAAAATGATGAAGTCTGATTAAAAAATGGAGTCATGAAATAGAAGGCAGAAACATGTCTTGCTAATTCTCTACATTCTGCTTTAGACCAGGTAACCACTCTGTAGCATATCAAAAGGAATGTGAATTGTTTATATCATGTAAGAAAAAAAAATTGACAGGCCTACAAAAGACAATAGTTCTGTGAAACAGGTAAAAGGCATCTTTCACACATTACTTCTTAAGTCTGCTGAGTATACAGTTCCGTATATGTTGTCATTGTATGCTACTAATGGTGCAGAGGTGTGTAATATTTTTTATTTTATTTTATTTCTTTACTCTTTGTTAACTGGGTTAGTCCCACTAGGCCATTGTCTTCTTTTCAGTAGAGATCCAAGGTAGTATCTTTTACATACAGTTGAACTACCATCATCTCAAGAAGGTATGCACACTCATAGGTTCATAGGTTCATACTAGGCTATCTGCCCAAGGGCATTTATAAGCCTAGCCCCCATGAGTGCAGCACCCCCTTTATTTTTGCTGCACTGGAGTATCAGTATTTGAAAATTAATCCAAGTACCTGGTACTGGAATAGAACTTATAACCTTCTGATCTTCTAGCACCAGAGGCGAATGTGCTACTTGTTTCTCTCTATGTGATTATATTACAACTTTCATCTCTGGATTGTCCTTCTTCACCTATTTCACATGCAGAACTTAAGGATGTCTTGTAGGCTTTTAATAGGGCCTGATGGTATTGACAGTGGTTTTTATTTGGAGTTAAAAGATGCTCAATTAACTGCTCTGTGTATTTTTTCCATAAGTGCTTGGTCTGTTTCATCCAACTCTTCACAGATCTCTCCATTTTTAATACATGTAATAATATGTGTATTTTAGGGATTTAAATAACTAGAGGTCACTTATTGTAACATAAAATGATTATAAATTACTGTCACAGATAACTGCGTTGGCTACTCCTTACCCATGTAGATGTTTATTGTTGAAGTGCTCTATTTACATGGTAAACAAAGCATTTTGATATGTTATGGTGGGTTAGTGAATATATCAATGGAATAGATTCATGAAAAAGGAATACATGTTAAGTTGTCAATCTCGCCTTCATTCTTGCTTGATGGGTTCGATCCCAGCTCGAGAACTCCTTTTACCAGCTCGAGGCAGCCCCATATCCCATGATGCAAGGCAGGAAGTACCCAGATCGCTTGGGAGGTCTTCTCTTTACCAGCTCCTGGTAAGTTGTTCACATTTGTGATATTTAAGCCCCTTTTTTTAGTTAAAACTAATTTTTGATAGTTTAATTTTAAAATTAACCTTTTTCTGACAGAAATCCCTGTCTCTTTTAATTTTTAGTCAGTCAATTTTCCCTATCCCATCCCCCCCCTGTTAGGGTGTGTGTGTTGGTGTTTTTTACTAAATACCTCTTGGTATTAATTTAATTTATTTTGACTGGTGTGTGTGTCTGTTGTGTTTAGGCACCATGTCTAAGGAGAGGGTTTCAGGTTTTAAGAAGTGTGACTCGTGCTGTCAGAAGATGTCTCTGACAGACGGTCACACTTGCCTGTACTGTTTGGGCCCTCTTCACCTGCAGGACTCCTGTGCTATTTGTCACTCCTTCAGCCAGAGAGTCCTGCAGGAGACATAATAAGCATAATAAGTTGATTCTCAGGGTCTTCTTAGCCGGAGGCTCTCCGGCTAAGTCGCCCCACAAAAATCAACCAAAACTGCCAAAGCCCAGGCTTCTGTTCCTAAGCCTGCGGCCTCAGCTCAAGCTCGGGCCGATGGCTATCGGTGCTCAACTGCTGACCCTGTGGTGTCGGCGGCCGATCGGCTCTACACACACACACACTTGGCATCGGTGTCGGCTCCTCCGACACCCATGTCGCTGGAGCCGATACATCGAGCTCTGCCGCTCCGCGGTGCCGACAGGATCAGTAGTATCGGCTCCGATAGCCCATTCCAGGAAGAGGTCGAGGTCTCCTTCCTTGGAGCCGATACTTCGGCTCGGCGCCGCGCTTCTATCGGCCATCGGAGCCGATCTTCAAGGTCATCCAGGTTGTCAGATCATGACCTTGAGAGAGTGGTCAGTAGATTTGCCAAGTCACAGGTACTGGCCCAAATGCTACACAGTCCGTCTCAGCAGGCGACTGTTGGTCCAT
Organism: Protopterus annectens; assembly: GCF_019279795.1. Taxonomy (NCBI): domain Eukaryota; kingdom Metazoa; phylum Chordata; order Ceratodontiformes; family Protopteridae; genus Protopterus; species Protopterus annectens. Next base: position 292,725,610 of record NC_056726.1, on the reverse strand, counting down.
TACTGTTCCTCCTTCGACTCTACCCCAGAGTTTGGAGTTGGAGTCTTCGGGCATGGTTACTGCTACGGCTGGAGGACGGATACCTCCTTCTGTCCCTTCAGCCCCTACTCTTATCTCCTCTTCCTTAGAGGATTCGTGTCGGGCTTCCATGGTCTCCTCCGAGGGGGTGAGTGGCATCGGACCCTTGTCAGCCCACTCTTCCCCTTGGAGCCTCGGCCTGGTGAGCTCGGCTCCGACATCTGCCTCGGAGACTTCCTTTCGGTGGCCCCTGGAGTTCCTAGCTTGGAGGCGGGTGAGGCGGGTTCTCTCGGACCTGCCTGGGAGGGGAGCATTCGAGGTGATGAAGAGTGTACTGGCCACTGGTATCAGTCAGCAGTCTCTTCCCGTAACTCCTCCCTCTATTGTACCTGTTGACATCTCTGCCATTTCTCTTGCTACAGGACCCAGAGATCCTCCGCCTCAGGTTTCCCCAATGGGAATTTCCCCCTCTTCCGAGGATTCTCCTGATGTTTGGAGATCCTCCTAGGAAGAGAACTTGTAAGAGAAAGCATGAGACCCCCTGAGAGTCTCACTTCGGATACTGACTTTGATGAGTCAGAGGGATCCCTAGATCCCCTCTGAGGATGTCTCCTTCTCAGACATCCTAGAACTTCTGAAACAGAGGGAAAACTGGCCCACCAACAATCCCTCTGAGGATGAGTCAGTATACCTAGAGGCGTTTGGATCTCGGCCCTCCACCTCCTGGGTGTCTCCGCCTTCGACCCCTTATGCAGGTTGCACGAAAGGCGTGGACAGCTCCTGACTCTGTAGAGCCAGTCCCTAGGAGGCCTTCTAAATTTATCACTGCCCCTAGTGACAAACAATTCCTTACCAAAGGTGTCCCTGCTGATGCCATGGTGGTGGCTCGGCCACCAAAAGGAACTTGCAGATCCTTCCGTGACCGTCCATCCTCCTAATAAGGACTCTAGGACCATGGATAGATGAGTGGATGTTTTCCTCAGCGACCTTTGCTATGCTGAATTATCTTTGTCACTTCACCAGACTCCAGAGAGATATCCTGAAGGAGCTGGGAGAAGTAGTTCAGGATCCTACAGCTGCAGGGGCCCAAGAAAGATTGCGCAGCTAGGAACCCTAAATTCCATTGCTAACTCCTCCATGCGGCTAATATCTTATGCTGCGGATGGAGTAGAGCCACAGGTGTGGCTCTTAGACGCCAAGCCTGGATGCGGCTATGTGATTTTGGATCCTTAGGCGTCCTTCACAAATTCTCCCTTTGATGGGTCAGCTTTGTTTGGCCCTCAGGTGAAGGAGACCTTGACCAGGTGTGAGCAGGACGGCAAGACTCTTTCTGCTGTTGGAGTCCGTTTTCCACCCCTTCTAGGCCTTATCCCAAAGGACAGAAGGGTGGGAAGATGTGGTTCCGTAAATCCCAAGAAGTCACGCCGATTCACGTGGTCAGTTTACCCTAGAGGCAGAGGGTAACAACAACAGACGCTCTAGAGGCAGAGGGGTCCGAAGAACCAGGGCAACAGGTCTCTTCCTGAGAAGCCCTTTCAGCATCCCTGAGGTGTTGCCCGGCTGTCCCTCCTTGGAGGCAGTGGGGAAGATTATCACTGTACCCAGAAGCCTGGCATTCCCTCACTCAAGACAGATGGGTACAGTCGATCATATCCAAGGGTTACATAATTCCTTTCGAGGAAAGTCCCTTCCCTCAAGTTCCCTTCCAGATGTACCACCCGGTCTAAGGGACATTGCAGAGTTAGAAATCAAAACTACTGCAAAAGAGCCATTCAGCCAGTTACTTTAGACCATTCAGAGCCGGAATCTACTCAAGGTTCTTTTTGGTCCCCAAAAGACTGGAGACCAATATTGGATCTCAGCAGACTCAACAAGTCTGTCAGGAAGACAAGATTCTGAATGGTCACTCTTCAGTCAATTCTGCCCTTCTTACAGAAGGACAACTGGATGTGCTCAATAGATCTTCAGGATGCGTACTATCACATCAAAATTCACAAACGCCCAGGAGATTTCTCCGCCGGCTGGGGTCCAGTCATTTCCAGTTCAGAGCCCTGCCCTTCGTCTCACTACAGCCCCAGAGTGTTCACCAAATGCATGGCAGTGGTCACGGCTCACCTGAGACGTCAAGGATTCCAGGTGTTTCGACTGGCTCCTGTCAGCCACCACCAGGCATCAGCTTATACAAGCCAGGGATTACACAATAGACCTTTGTTCTCATTTGGGAATCTCAGTCAACTTGAAAAGTCATCCTTATCGCCCTGCCAGTCTATTACCTTCATAGGCAAACTTAAACACTGTTCGGATGTCAGCTACCCTTACAGAACAAAGAGTTTCAGACATTCAGACTCATGTCAGGATCATTCTGGCCAGCAAGAAGGTACAGGCCAGAATGGTTCTAAAGGTATTAGGTCTCATGGCTGCGGCCATTACTCTTCTTCCTGGGTCTGGGTCGATTCTACATGCCTCCTTCAGTGGATGCTGTTCACACAGTGGTCATACCAGCAACTCCCAATGCGTCACCAGATTCTGGTGACACAAACATGCAAAGAACATCTTGCTTGGTGGATCACATCGTCTCAGGTTCACCAAGGCAGGTGCTTTGTACCTCCGTCCCCGATAGCCACTGTCACCACGGATGCCTCCCTGATCGGGTGGGGGCCTCATTATCACGGCAGGATGGTTCATGGGGCGTGGCAACCGCTCGAGTACCATCTGCACATAAATGTCCTGGAGATGAGAGCAGTGCTTTTAACGTTGCAAGCCCTCAACGACTTTCTTCCCGTAGGGACAATTGCAGTCCACACAGACAACATGTCTGTAGTTTGGTATATCAACAAACAGGGCGGAACCAAGTCCTACCCCTTGTGTCGAGAGCGCTCAGACTATGGCAATGGGCGATCTCCTCTCATCGGTTTCTGGTAGCAACGCATATCCCTGGGAAAACCAACATTATAGCGGACAGATTGAGCAGAGCTATTCTCATGCCTCACGAGTGGTCTCTAAAACAATCTATAGCGGAAGAGATTTTTCTGGAATGGGGTCGTCCATGTTGCGATCTTTTTGCTACTCCCCAAAACAGCAAATGTCCAGACTTCTTCAGCCTCTTCCCTCTATCAGGCCATCCCCCCAGAGACTCTCTGACCCAGGTTTGGCCCCAGGGACTTCTTTATGCCTTCCCTCCATTTCCTCTGATCCCTCAGGTGATCCAGAAAGCTACCGTTTTGAGAGCCAAATTGATTCTCATTGCTCCTTACTGGCCTCGACAAGTTTGGTTCCCGTTCCTCCATCGTCACCTTTTGGTGCAGCCGTGGCATCTGGACCCAGTGCCAGATCTACTGATTCACCAATCCGGTCAGCTGCACCGGTCAATCCCTTCTCTCAACCTCACAGCATGGTTGCTCCACTTCCTTCCTTAGCCAGGCTTCCTTTGATCTCTAACCCAGTTAGAGATATCATAGTTGCTTCACTAAAATCCTCTACCAGGAGGATTTATACAAGCAAATGGAGACGTTTCTCTTATTGGGCTAAGGCCCAAAATATTGATCCTTTTACTGCCCCTGTCCAGGCAGTTCTGGACTTCTTAGCAGAGATTTTTCATGCAGGCTCCTCTTCCTCAACAGTCAGAGTTCAGTTGGCTGCTATTTCTAATTTTCATGTCGGGATAGCAGATCATAATATTATGTCCCATAGGCTCTGCAGGGCCTTCTTGAAAGGAATTTTCCTACTAAAGCCTCCAATCAGGAATCCTCCTCCTCAGTGGGATCTAAATTTAGTGCTGACATCCTTGATTCTTCCCCTTCGAGCCAGCTGTTTCTTGTTCCCTGAAATATCTTTCTTGGAAAACTTTATTCCTAGTGGCTATTACATCTGCCAGGAGGGTGTCTGAACTTCATGCTCTTCGGTTCGACCCCCTATTTGATTTTTCACAAAGACAGAGTATCTTTGAGAACTAATCCATCATTTTACCTAAGGTCGCTTCAAAAATAATCTGAATCAATCCATTGATCTCCCGTATTTTTCCTAACTATTCAGATAGAGCTGAACAAAAGCTACATTATCTTGGCGTCCACCGTCAGCTCAGATATTATTTGGACAGAACAAAAATTTAGAAAATCTGATCAACTTTTTGTCTCCTATGCGGATAATAAAAAGGCCTACCTGTTTCTAAAGTGACTTTGTCCAGATGGCTTTCTGGTCATCACTGAAATTTATACGATCAGGGGAAAACAGCTGTGCTCAAAACCTAAAGCACATTCAACTAGGAGTTTAGCTACTTCTACAGCTTTTCAAGCTAGACTACCTTTGGACACTATTTGTGCAGCGCCACTTGGGCCACTCCTCACACTTTTGTTTCCCATTACAAATTGGACTTGGCCTCCAGGGACAGAGCCAGTTTTGGCTCTACAGTCCTCAAGAGTTTGTTCCATTGAGCCACCCAGGATAGAGGTGCTAGGACGGTCCCATCAAGCAAGAATGAAGGCGAGATTGACAACTTAACATTGAAGTTATGTACCTACCATAACGTTCCATGTTAGTTGTCTTCTCTGCCTTCTTTCTTGCACCTCCTCCTTCCCCTGGCCTGGACAGACCTTGTATAAGAAACTGTTATGCTAAAGACCATTCAGACCTGGTCCTTTTCCATCTGTAAGTTTCTTCTTCCTTTGGGAAGTATGTTATGCTTGGTGTTATTGCCCTTTTGTCAACAAACGAGATCTGGGTACTTCCTGCCTTGCATCATGGGATATGGGGCTGCCTCGAGCTGGTAAAAGGAGTTCTCGAGCTAAAGCAAGTGCCGAGTCGAGGGATCGGCTCCGAACCCATCAAGCAAGAAAGAAGGCGAGAGAAGACAACTAACATGGAACGTTATGGTAGGTACATAACTTCTTATTTTTCAGTTTTGACTTACATAAAGCTTATGATTCCATTTTTTTTAGACTGTCCCAGCTCCCCAACCATTCTCCCATACCTCTTGTCCTCCTTCCAGTTACTGACTTACAGCTGAGAGGGGGGACTGGAACTAATTACTTCCTTAACTGGTATTAACTCCAGCTGAGGCTATCATTAATTTATTACAAAAAGGTGTAGCTTACTTTTATGTCAGAATGATAGTTTTATAAATTGGTACAATTTATTAAGCATGGGCTGCAGTTTTTGAAAAATGGTCCAAAGTTACTGAGAACTATTCCTAAATATATTAGCATTTCTTAACAGGGGGCAAAGAAGCTAAAATATTATTTGTTAAAAAATAACTATTAAAAAAACAATGAAAAGAGATTTTGAATAGTCTTAATAATGTACCAAGGACTTATAGAAGTGGAAATTGTTCTATATGTCTCTTTGTTATTAGATCATTTCATTATAGATCATTTAATTATATAAGTTGTAAAAAAAAAAGTGGATGTTACTTATAAATTCAGTTATAATTCTGAGATGGTTGTTTATACTTTGAAATGTATTTATCATTTAGTTTATATAAAAGAGACTAAAAGAAAACAGTATGCACAATATAGGGGAGAAATAGCCAAGTAATGGGACACTGGAATGGCTGCAGGGGGGAGGGCTGTATATGGGGGTGTCCCCATTTGACCATAATTTTGTGAGGGGGGAGAGGCAGCAAACTCAAAGACAGCCCTGGGTGGCACAAACTCTAGCTATGCCACTGCCTGTGCGTCTTAATGGATTCTAATAGGTAACTGTTTTTAGTTGCAACTTATGAATCTTATGTAATTTATACTCAAATTCATTAAGTTTGTCCACTAAAGTTACATTTGTAGCCAAGCCATTGCTGCATTCTGTAAAACAAAACTCTGATTTCTTATTAAGCAATTCTTTCATATCAGGAACAACACATTCATGGACACCAACAGTACCTGTATTCCTGCCACCATTTACTCTTAACAGGGGCAGGTGGATTAGCTAAAGTCATACCTTCTCTGCTTCTTCCCGAATGGAAGATAGGGTACACATTCATTGGAAAATTCCTCTGTGTTGAATGGCCATTATCCATTGATTGTAAACTGTCCGTTTTCTGAGAGAGTTGTTGGATGAGGAGGGTGAGGTTCCCTACCGAACATTGTATATCATCCAGCGTAGAATCACCAAAAAGTGCCAGTACCAGTACCGTCCTTCAGATTGCACCTCCTTTCTCCAGGATGGCCATACCAGTCTATTCTAGAATACATTTATGGATACTCATTCAGACATCTAGTTTATGTTTTAAGGAATATAGTGAATTGCACTGCTTAACATTTAAAAGTTTATTCCAGAGGTTTAGAAGGTGCTAAGATATAAAGCTTTTCTTCACGTGTTTTATTTATCTGTTGGAGAAGATTTAGGTTCCTGGTTCTATTATTAGGTGAGATGTTGGATTTGTAGAGAAACAAGAGGTCTAGTTCAATCGGGTCTCTAATGATGTGTAAGCGTGACAGAGATCTCCCCCATTAAACGTTTATAAGACATTAAATAAAGGGATAGAGCTTTCAGCCTCTTTTGGTAGGTCAGGAAGTTTAGGTCTGTGAACTTGTTGCTTAGGAACCTTTGGGGTCTTTCTAATTGTTTGAAAAGTCTACTGAGATAGAGTCCAAAGAGGGCAGTTGTAGTTGATAACTGACCTGATTAATGCTGAGTATAAGGGAGTGATTACCTCTTTAGACCCTGTTTACATTCATTTGGCAATTATCTGGGCTAAATAAAAGGATTTCTTGACAAACATTGTCACAATGTCACATGATGGTCAAAAGAAAGGGAGCTATCAACCCAAGTACCTAGGTCCCTGACTACAGTTTTGTTTTGTAGTGGTGTGCTCTGTATAACATATGATGAGGGGAGGGGTTGTTTACCAAAAGTGATGCTACCACACTTATTAGTATTTAGTTTGAGCTCAATTTAAGTACATAAAGATTATACTAGTGAGAGCTCATTCTGGAGAGTTTGGGTATCAAAGGGTGGCCTAACAACAGCCCCCTGTTCTCAGTTATCTACAGACTTTGTTTGCTAGGTTGTGGCTCTCTGCTTGCACAGATGACAAGTAAATACCAACAAGGAGTGGCCTAAGCACCAAGCCCTGAGGGACACCACTGAGCACCTTCATGCCTTCTGATGAAGCACCTGCATCTCATACTGTGTTGGTTTTGTCTTTCATCAAGTTTGCTATCCATCTTACCACATATTTAAAGCACCTGGGGTTGGTATAATGGTTAAGGTGTTTACTTCACAGACACAAGATGCAGGGTTTGATTCTCACCTTTAGGGAAATTGGCTAGGCTTAAAATGGCCCTCAAAGGTAGCTAACCTAGTACTTACCTATGAACTTAGCTTTTATATGATGTCATCATGGGGAATGGCATTGAAGGTCTTGGTCAGGCCAAGATGTGCCACATGCACTGCATGGTCACAAATTACAGCTTCTATAGCCCTTTTGAAAAAGTTTACCAGATTAAGTGTACATTCTACCCTCCATGAAGCCTAACTGCTGGGGGTCAGGTGTAATAAGATTCTTGATATCACAGTTTATGAGGTTAGTTATAATACATTCCATGACTTTGCAGATGAGATTTGTAAGCCTGATAGGTCTGTAATTACCCAGGTTGGTTGTAAAGCCACCTTTGTGGAGGGGGAACCACCACTGCAGTGTGCCACTCATCTGGGATAAAACCAGTACTTAAACTTAGGTTAAACAGTTTAAGAAGTGTCAAAACCCAAAACAGCCCAGTAAATCCAGGTAAATACCTCATCCAATATGACCATAAAATGTACTATAGCAAAAATAGGTGAGACAACGCAAATACATTACTTAAAATGAGAAGACTTAGGAAATGAAGACATAGGGGCATAAATGAATTTATTTATATGTATTTTTACAGGCAGTTCTATGTTCCATTTTGTAAATAGTTTTGTATACGGTAGTTATGCATATCTCTAATACATACATACACATAAAGTAAAATAATATATCTCTAATACATACATACACATAAAGTAAAATAATATATCTTATTTTATTTTATTTACTTATTTAGATGTAGTAATGCCATATGCTTTTACGAATTTATGTCTCATTAATGAATTAATCACGACAGGTTTTTAGTATAAAATGAGTTTTTTAAATGGATTTAAATGTCTGATGAAGCAGTAGTGATTACTGCGAAAGCGCTCATTATTGAAAAAAATTGTTGGTTTGCCTGCTATTTGCATTGCCTCACATATTTTTGCTACAGTTTCGGAAGTGTGTTTGCAAAGATATGTTTAACACTATTAAATGACTAAGTATATTGTGAAGTCCCATGGAGGAAGTATCTTTGATCGTGATCAACACTTTTGGTAAGGGATATTTAGAGATAATTGGAGGAGTAAGGTATTCAGCTGGAGTATAATTTATGATGGAAAACACACACCATTTTAGTTATCCTCGTCTAAATTGTTTTCCAGTTTGCAATGTTATAGAACTAAAGCTTCCAGAACTATAAATAGCACCTCAAAAGCTTGAGAAGGTGTCTCATCAGGGATTTGTGCAGTCAAAATATGGTCTCTGTTTTAATGGTGATTCCGCTGGTATTAAAAGCAAGAATCCTGCTAATCTTTTGTACTGAATTTTTGTATTGTCTAGTCGTTTGCAGTTACACAATTATTAGTCACTAAAGACATTGTCTTTTATTTTGCTATTTGATTATTTCATATTCATTTACTGTGTTAAACTAAGTCAATGGCTCTGTAATATGGGTGTCCATTAAAACTGCATACCGCAAGACATATATATATATATATATATATATATATATATATATATATATATATACCAAATCAGCTTAGTGATACAAGAAAATACAGTACAGAATCCATCATTCAGTGGTATAGACAAAAGTGCATCAGTACACAAAAGGTGTTAACAGTA
>NC_056726.1:292406702-292414202 GCF_019279795.1 Protopterus annectens | reverse complement strand
GGCGTGCCAAATGATTGAAAATAAACTATTAAAACAATGTTTGACGCACCTCAGACATAATGTTTTTGAAGGAGGCAAACCCCCTGCATCCACCATAACAGTGGACAAAAAAGGAAAACTCCACTGTCAGTGGAAGTTGTTTTGCTAGTTTGTTTTTGATCATTCAGCCCTTGATAACCTACATATAATATATGAAACATGCATAAATTACTATTGATTGAGGATGAAAGTGAATGAAACAAATGCATCATGCAATTTCAGTGACAATAAATTATAGCAAAAAAAAAAACACTGAAAATGAATGACTGAAATATAAACAATACAGTTCCATTTGGGATCATCATTCTCCTTACCTTAAAAATAAAACAAAACTAAAGTAAACACAAATACATGTTTAAAAACTACATTTACCATGCCCCCACAATTTATGTAAAGTTATTCCATGGTTTCACAACCTTAAAGGAAAAAAAGCAGAGAATTGTGTTGTAGTTGATTTTAAGAAACTTGACTATCCGTCAAGTGTACTACCAATGTTTTTAACACTGAAGCAAATGATTAAATTAATCTTCAACAAAATAAATGACATCCACATATAATACAGACTGACAGAAAGACTGGCACACACACACAAACACATGAACAGTATAGTGTTTCATTTTGCCAATATGTTTAAAGGTGGAATGAATCCAGAGTACCTGGAGAAACCCCACTCTGTTACGTGAACATGCAAATCTTCACATAGACAATGAAGCAAAGTTCCTTACCAATAAGCCGCTGTGCTGACCACTATTTTTGATAAAGCTACTGTGGCTGCATATGATCAGAGTCCATGAAGAAGTATTAATTAAATGGAGAATTGAGACCAGGCAGTTAGTAGTTCATTCTTTATAACAGAGAAAATTAAGCCGTTCCATTCTGGATTGTCACATAGTATGTAAGTCCCAAAAAAGAAAAGAAAAAAAAAAAACAACTCTTTCAGATGTAATTCCTGCTTTGAAATTTAGTTCCAACCAGAGCTGCATTTGCTCCTTGCAGTCTATAGAAAATCTGCATTAGAGGGTGTTGTATGTAAATACCTCAGAGTCACACACGTTGGTTAAAATAAATGGATCTATGTAAAATGTACCTGGGAAAACAAAAGGATTGGAGGTTGACATAAAGTGTTTACCTCACAGACAAGAAGTATAAGATTTGATTCTTACTAAGAGAAAATGGCTAGGCTTAAAATGGTTTACAAGAACAGCTAGCCTAATACTTGCCTATGAATGAGAGGATGGCAAGATTAATATCCCTAACCATTTGATCAAAAATTGAAGCAATACACTAACAACTGGAACTACATGCAGGAAGTGACTGGATTGTTTAATGTGGTTGAAATGCAGTGCTGCTAAGTGACCCTGGGTGCATTTTTCTCTTCCCTTTACTTTTTCCATCCGAGTCTTGCAAAACAAGCTCAAATGTTAGAGTGAATATTCAGAATGCATTGTGTTTTGATAAGCAGTAGTGTGTAATTAAGTGAGCACTAGGCATTGCTTTTCAGGCCAGACTGGAAAACGTTTACAGCTAGCCTAACATGACAGTTTTGTACTCTGATTGTTCCCCTATCTTGGCAATCAATGAGACTATCCCAAGCTAATTTTTGCCAGGAATAATTGTTGCATCGTAGAAGGTAAAACATAAGTGCGCTTGGGGTTTGATGGCCATTACTTGTCAATCACAGTGTATATAATATAGCACCATGATCTTCTCTTGAAAAATCACATTGCTAGTTTTTATTCAAGAACTGTATAATAACAAATTCACCTCAAGACTGCAGCTCATGAGGTGAATTACATGTTAAGCCTGTTAAAAAAAGATACTGGCATAAATTATAAGTGCTGTGTGTACATGAGATGAATATATTTGAGTAGAAGACAGAAGTATGAAAGCACTTTCAAATATATTTTTAAACGTAACACTGTTTAGTATGATCTCAATGCTGCTATCTATCCAGATAGATGATTAAGTAAGTGAAAAAATCTGTCTCTCTCTCTCAGGATGCAAAGTCTGGTGTTAGCCAAAGGAAGTCTAAAATGTCTACTGAGATGAGATATATTTTGTTGTCACAGCTACTGTCCTGTTCTGTAATTTAGGTGAAGATCACAAGTGCAAGATGCAACCTTTGTACTATTAATCTAGGTACTGAATCAAGGAAACTATGGGGTTATTTTGCTGTAAAAGGGTCTGCACTATGAGAACAGCAAATTGTATGTCCAAGATACACGATTATATATGTGTGTGTGCGTGTGCGTGTGTGTGTGTGTGTGTGTGTGTGTGTGTGTGTGTGTGTGTGTGTGTGTGTGTGTGTGTGTGTGTGTGTGTGTAAGCTTCATTGTTATTACAAATGTTAGTTATATATTTGTACAGCACAGACTCTACATGGCGCCCTATATGGGAAAGAGTTGTATAGACAAACCACTTTGGGCATCTGCTGTGGTGCACAGTATCCTCAAGATAAGAGAACATGGTACTAGAAAATGGAAATCAAAATCTAAACCAACTATCCTGGAAGTAATGAATGCAGTAACAGAGATAAAAAATGGAATTGAGATCTTTAGAAAAACTACATAGAAAAAATGGGAATTGTGGGAACAATGCGTACAAGGGAGGAATGAGGTCTAAAAGGTGGCAGGACTTAAATGAGCTATGTAATGTTTGAATAAGAAAGATTGAATAGATTATAAATGATGTATAATATTTGCAACTGGGAGTGTGTCAGTATGGTATGTAAAATGCTTGTGACTAGGACTGTATTTATATAAATGTATGATTGCCTATGTAGTAAGGGATGGTTTAATAAAAATGTTTCTTGTTTAAAAAAAAGCAGGAATTGAATAATTTATGTAATTTTGCTTAGGTTATATGATATATAGCAATATATGTGAAGTAAAATGTTTGTTATGTTAATATAGTTTGATTATTTTTATATGACTGTAAATTTGACAGTGTCACAAGGTGTTTGAAAACAAAATAAACAAAACAAAAAAAAGGAGAACATGGATCACAGGCTGCAAGCTGTGGCAGGCCTAGCCACTCAGTGGTATAAAATATGGTTGCAGGTGATTTGGTCATGTTGACTAATGCTGTCAAAATGGGGATGGGTAGTTACCGGTGATAAGTGGGTTGAGGACCTGACTTCCTCCAACCTACACCAATGACCCATACTAATGTTATGAGGAGTGTGTGTGTGCCTGCCATAAAGCTCAGCAGCCCTGGATCAATAAGCCACTGGCTGGCTGATGTCCAGTTCCCAGCCTGGGATAGCTCTGTTGAGTGAAAGCTGGATGTAAAACCAATCAACCTGCCAAACATGAACTAAGAATTGCTACACTCATTGTAGGTTCACTGACAGGATGGAGCTTGGAAGTGGATGACATGATGGTATGGAAGAGGCTGGATATTATGTATTCAAGAGACAAGATAGAAGGGCAGTGCAGCAAGGATACTTGGCTTGGGATCCAGAGTCACGAGGACAACAGGCTAGAAATGATGTCAGAATTGTGGTGAGAAGCAGGCTTCAGAAGCCGGTGATGGATGTCTTCAAAATCAGTGACAAAATTATGGCAATTAGACTTCAGTGTAATGATAGGGTAGTATTCATAATCTCAGCCTATGTCCCACGGCAAGGTTGTGATTTGTGAGGAAAAGAGGGCATTCATCAGTACAACATGAATTGGTATTGATAATGATGACTTGAATGCACATACCAGGACAGATAGAAGAGGACATGAGAACTGCCTAGGTCCACATGGGTGGGACAACAGGAATGAAAAAGGAGAGGCCATTCTAGACTTCTGTCTGGCAAATGGCTTGATAGTAGCCGACATATAGTTCAGAAAGAGAGATCATCACAAGATCACATACAAGAGTGGCCAACAGGCAACTCAGTTAGACTTCCTCCTAGTAAGGAAAGATGCCCCAGACACAGCCTACAATGAGAGAAGAAGAGGAGCCCACCCTAGAAGAAGTAAGAATGGCACTAACAAAAATGAAGTCAGGGAAAGCAGCAGGCTTAGATGAGGTCACAGGAGACATGACAAAGTCGCTAGGTGAGAAATGTGGCTTCTGAGGGTACCCACAGCATTGTGGAGAGAGATGCTCCATATATGTAAGTCTAACTCCTCGCGCATTACCTGATCAAAAGGCCTAAATCTAATATCTGACATTAACAAAACCTGCTGGAGAGACAGATTTGTCTCACAGAGGCTGCCCTGTCTCTGGAATAGACTCCCCACTGTCAAACAAAGTATGTTGCTGAACCTCTTCAAGCTCAGCCTTGATGTGTGAATGGGAAACCACAAATTTGTCCCAGGGATTCCATCTGTGTCCCTCATTGACAGGGGTGACAGGTGCTGAATGAGGTTTCTTTTTTGGGGATAAACTTTTGGCTAGGCTTGTAACGGCCCCAGGGCCATTAGCCCAGTAATCTCATATGATCCCATGTACAAAAGTACCAAAGAGCAATTTTCTCATTTAAGTATGTTTGTCTGTATATGATGGTGCTTTGCCACCTTCTGAATTAATCCAAAATTGGTAAAAATGGTTACTAATCCAAAACAAAAAAATAATTACACTTGCATCTATAGTACTGAAGGGTTGTCCAATATTCAGTTGTGTTCTCTTTTAGTATTAATTTTTTTGACTGCCTTTTCCTGATCATGTTTTGTTATTTGCATGGTCTTGCTGTTCAAGATTGCTGTGGTGTCTTACAGATCTCTCTTTCCAATGGTGGTATGTGACTGAAGTGTTAATATATTTAAGTAAGGAGGTGTGGTGTACAGCCCCCCCACATGGTGACTTTGTGAGTGGTACCCCCAGAAAAAATATGTTTTTGAGTTATATTTCATATAATTAATATAAACTAATGAACTCTAACTCATGAAAAAAAGCCATTCAAGTTAATAATGGGAAAATGTACTAAAGATAAAGCAAGAAATGAAAAAGCAAAACAATTAGACAAACAAACAAAAATAACTAAGTTACAGTCTTTCTCCATTCCATCTGGTTTAAAACAGATTTTTATTTATGTATCCATGGAAGTGTGAGTCACTCTAATACTATGAGATTGTTCAGACTGCACAAATGAAAGCAGATCAAACATTTTATATTTAAAAGGGAATCTAAATGGTGCAAACATTTCCATAGTCCATATCTGAAATGGTGCTGTGCTCTAACTAAACTGAAGATGTGTGCGAGATGGGGGTAGAATGCCCCTCTGCTGCTATTACTCTCAAAGTGTGACTTATGCTGTTCAAAAGGCATGAAACAGTGAAGAAATGCTAAAACTGTCATCTAACATGGGGAAAAGAGTATTGTAACTATGAACCTTAAACCTGAACCCACGAGCAGAGCTTGGCATCTACAAGAGTTAAGGTTGAATACTATCAGAAGATAGATACTAAGGCACAGTAGACAGTAAAGCAGGGGCAGACCCTGTCCTCAGTGATGGTTTTAACATCTTCTTCCTACTTCAGGCATTTCTTGATGGCAAGAGCAGGCCCAACGTGCCAGTTCCAGCTTGTCCTCAGTAGGAGAACAGGTGTTGATTGCTGACAAATGTTCTGCACCTCTGGGACTTGGACTTACAGTTCTTAAATTGACATAAAGTAAACATCACTGCAGATTCTGAGACATAGAAATATAGTATTGCAAAATATTTATTTTCCGATTATTGAAAAACAGTGCTTACCATAGCAGTATGGTGTTGTCTTAAATGAAAACACTTCATAGTCCTGTTATTTGGTAATATTTAACACAATATTCTGTAATGCCTTTAAATGAGACGTACTTTAGTTTCACAGATTAAAAAATTCTATATATCTAACAGGTTTGTTAATCAGGAGCTTTCTTTAGTTTTTGGAAGTCTGCATTTTACTTTGAGGCACCAGGGTAATCAATAGTTCCTTTAAATAATCTGACAAACAGGAAAAAGATGAAATTCAGAGTAAATATTCATTCATACAGTGTAATGAAGCAATGCTGTAGATTCTCCTATGAGCAGAAATCACTGCATACCTCCTTATCTGCCATTAAATAGCATTCATAGATAAAGGTCAGAAGCCAATTGGTTATTCAATTATGAGAGCCAGTAATGACACAAACACACTGGTGCACATACCAGCAAAACAAGCAAATTCACAGGTGCATGTTTTATAAGTCTTTGATATAAAGCTTTTTATAGAAATAGCTCATGCCTTGACAGATGAGGATTCAGATATGGTTAAATATGGTTCTACTGAGTGAAATCTGTCCTTCAGATGTGATGTTAAACTGAGGCCCCATCTCCCCAAGTTGGTGGTAGCTCAAGTGGATGTAAAAGATCCCAAGGCACATATCAAAAAGAGTTGGGAACTTTCTCTGGTGCCCTGGCCACATTTCTGGGTCTACTATCAATGTGTGCATGCCAGTAGCTTGCAACATGCCTCCTCACTGCCACCTGCTTGAAAAAGAAAGTGCTTGAACTCTCACTAGCCTGATCTCCATTTCCTGCATAGCCCATTCAACACCCAGTCCTATACACTACATAACCCTACCAGAACCGAAACCTAAAAGTCCCAATCACTTACCAACATGACTCCTTGCTCCCTAACCTTCCACTCCCCCTTCCTAACCCTAAAATCCCTGATTGCTGCCCAAGCTCTTACCCCCACCCTAAACCTAAATTCCCCAGTTGCTCCCTAACCCTAAAACTCCATTCCTACTCCCTAATCTTAACCCCCTCCCACCCTATTCTCACAGCTGCTTGCCCAAACCCATGTTCAAACACAAACAGCACTCCCTCCCCATGGCTGCTTGCCCAAACTCATACTAGAGTTCAAGCATGGGCAGCAGCCTACCTGGGCTACAAGATGCTTAGATCCTTGCTTTGCAATACTTGGTTTCGAGCACTTGTAGTACAACCCAAAATTCCCCTAGTCAGTAGGAATACCTCTTGGGTCTCCCCTGAAAACAGCACATTGGCCTAGTGGGATTAACCTGGTCAACAAAGTATAAAATAATAAAAAAAAATACACAAGCCTTCCCCATAGTTAATTCTACTGTCTCCCAAACAGTTTCTGTGGATGCATGCCATCTCAGTCCATCTACCAGGTTATTGGTGAAAAGCTGGTGATTGTGGGAATTCATTCTCTTGTGATGTTATTATTGTAGTTAGATGCCTGATCTAGAACACATAGTACATCTCTGACATGTTGTAGACTATATGACTGTCACTGCTCAGGTACCAGGACTAAATGTCTGTTTATACTTTTTGTTTTCTAGGTCCTTTGTAATATTCTGCTGCAAGTCATGGAGGAAAAATATGGTGGAAATGCCAAAACAGCATTTGCTAAAGTGACCAGTCTGGTGTGTAATCAAATAAGTGCTGCCTATTAGGAGGCTGGATGCTGATCCTGCCCTTGTGATCTTTGAACATATGTATAATAGTTTAGTATCCAATACTGCTGAGAAATTACACATGAT